>NC_057799.1:193930552-193938481 GCF_018294505.1 Triticum aestivum
GTCGGGGCTGGTGGTTCGGCCGGCGGCCCATGCGGTGTTTTGTATGGGAAGAATCAGAGACGAGGAAGAAGAAGGGTTAGGAGACGTAGGATCTTCATCCAACCGCCTGAAATGGTCGACTGACCCAAATGACAAAAGTCACGCGACTTGCATGCAGACATGCCTGTATATTTAGTACCATCATCGTAGCTGCTTAGCACTGCTCCTAAATCCGTCAAGCTAAACAACGTGCCACTCATAATTCCAAACTTGTTACTCAAATACGAATCTGATATGATGCTGATATTTCTAAAACAGATACCGTTTAATTGGTGAGCTAATGTTCCTATTTTACTTTCGAAAAGCACGTGCACCACATATAGAGATACCGCAGGGAGTTGCATTCTTAATGCGCTCTGGTTCATCATGTGTGGGCACTGCGCACCGAACATTTTATTATCCAAAATCTGCTTGCTCTTCTTTAGCGTGTTCCTCTTTCGTTCTTCTTTAATAAGTACTCTCTCCGTTCCTAAATACAAGTCTTTGTATAGATTCCACCATGGACTACATATGGAACAAAATGAGTGAATCTACACTCTAAAATGTATCTGTATACATCTGTATGTGATCCATAGTGGAAGTCTCTACAAAGACTTATATTTTGAATGGAGGGAGTATGATAGTAGTACAGTATGTTCCTTGTAGTGAAGATGAGAAAGGACATTTGCAGTGTAGAGGTCTATATGGTCGGTTGTGATGGACACTTTGAACTCTTCGGGCCTCTTTGATTAGTAGGATTTTGTAAACATAGGAATAGGAATTGTAGTAGCCTGCCCACTTGAATCCTATAAGATTAGCAAGGAAATGCGGGGAGTTCTGTCGCGTTTGAGAGTTACACTGATATTAACAGTACCGCACCTTTAGTTGAAGAGAGCTGATATCCGAAGCCTTTCTAGCTGTACCGGCAATACTTGCACATATATTCCAGCAAGTTCCACTTTGTTGATTTTACTCCCGATGCTTACGGTTTTCCCATTATATCTACACTATGATCTTGTAGCTGCTTTGTGTCGCACTGGCAGCAGTCCACTCTTGAAGCTAAACAACACACCAATCATACGTCCTAAGCACTACAAAAAAGAACACTTCCGTGATGATACGTGTTTGTCACAGTAGGTCACGTTTTCTGTCATGCATGTACATCCATGACGATTTTATGACAGAATCAAGATAGTCATACCTGGGCTGTCGTAGAAGTGTTACATGACATTACCAAAATTATCATCACGGAAGTGTCCACTTCCATGACGATAAATCGCACGTCATAGAAGTGCTTTCATCAAGGGTGACTGACACGTGGCATCCACCATAATGGGTCGCCGTTAAGCTATCGGGTCCGGTTTTGGATCCGATAACCCGTTAACAGCTCGGACCAATGAGGATTTTCCACGTGTAAAATTGTCATTGGCCGGAGGAAACACGTGTTGGCGGGACAGATGTCATCCATTCATTGGACAGGAGGTGCCTATGATATGTCGACACGTGGCATGGTCCAATAGAGGCCCATTCCGGTGAAAAGGCCGACCGTTTGACTTGGTCAAACTGTAACGGGCTGGCCCACGGAAAGCCTGTTAACGGTCTGTTCGTATATAGCCCATTTACGGCCCGCTAACTCACGTCCCGTTACGGCCTACCGGAATTAAGCCCAGTAGCTTCATCCGGGCCATCCAATATGATTCCAGCCCATTGTAACTTCCGGCCCATGTATGGCCCATGATGTCTTTCGGCCCATACGAGGCCATTTGTCACTCTTGGCCCATTAACGGCCCATGGTGAATCTGGCCCGCAATGAACAGTGTACCGCTTTATACCCATTAAGGGCCCTTTATTCAATTGGGCCATTTCCAACCGTGTTATCTTTCGGCCTTCTCAGGGCCCATTTATTCCTAGGCTTGTTTCCAGCATTCGGTTACTTACGGCCCGTTACTGGCCTTTTCTGCTTGTGGGCCAAATTCAGCCCGTGGTTACAATCGGCCCTTTTGCGGCCCGTTAATCCGTTGGGCCATTTTTGTAGTGTCATCAAATACGGCAGATTAACACGACCCGTTATGGTCTGCCCATGAACGGATGATTCCAAATCTAGCCCGTCTACGGCCCATAATGCGGTCTGTTATTGGCCCATGTTTGGCCGATCGATCATACGACCCGTAGAAGGCCCATTGATGCTACGACCCATAGAAGGCCCATCGTTTCTACGGCCCTTAGAAGGCCCATTGTTTCTATGGCCCGTAGGAGGCCCATGGTAACTACAGTAAATATGTAGCCCATGGTTATTGTGGACTAGTCTTAAAAAATAGGTTATTGCGGCCACTAGCAAACCGCGAAAAAAGAACTGCACTGACTACAAGCAAACAAATAAACAAGACAACAAGGAAATAAATACGCAAGCAACTTACGCTAGGCTATCATGGCTATTACACATATTACATCCACTGGGCATCAAAGTTCGCCACCAGTGCAAATATAGGGAACAAAGCCGCATATCATATACACTAGTTGTCAAACTTGGCGACCAGTGCAAATAAATGCCGCAACAAAACAAGTCCAGAACTGAAACCACTTCAGAAGAGCTCAAGAAACAATATCCTGGGTACCCATAATGCTGGCAAGATGCTTAGCAAGCTTATTAACTTTCTCTTGTTTGGCGCTTAAATCCTCCAACACTTGTTGTTGCATAAGAAAGTATGCATCTGAATTCTGCAAGGACTTCCTCAGTCCTTCGGCTTCTTGCTGCAGCACAGCTGATTGATGCCTTTCAGCTTGTAGCTGAGACTGAAGAAGACGAAGTGATTCAGGCAGCGAGTTCGAAGAGCTTGTGCCAGCGGTACTGGCCAGTAACTCGAACACTACATTAACGCAGGACTGTGGGGTTTTCTCACTGTCTACAAGATCGTTTTTATCACCTTTCATGGAGACCAACAGGGCTGTCTCATTATCTTGAACCTTTTCTGCATTACTTTCTCTACCATTGCATAGTGGGGTGCTCTTCTCCAATATTCTGTTCGCATACTACAAGAGAAAGAAGCAGACACATCACAGGTTTAGCATGTAGTATACGAAGCTCATTTGGGTAAACCGGTTCAGTAGTAAGGTGGACAGGATAACAGCATGAAACAAACATATATCTATGTACTATGGTCACTGTATTGTCCATATCATTCTAGTTTATGTTGCCAAATCAAGATAGAGACACAGTTCAACTCATATATTTTTGAGACAAAACAACATAGACAGAATATAAGTGTGAGAAACTACACAACATTGGCAACACTTGTAATGTGCATCACATGAGAACATAACTATTTATACAACTGAAACTGAAATCAACATAGAGCAAGAAGTTAGAACAACAATCCAGTTAAAGAAATAGGTTTAAAACATACATGTTGCACCATTGGAGTTTCAATTGGATCCTTCAAATTCGAAAGTAGTTGGTATGAGTAAATACAGTGATGCAACAGCAAAGGAGTATGGACCATAGCTACAGAATCTGACTTGAGAATAGTTGCTCTTCTGCTTTAAACGTGGAGTTTGGGTTCGTTGTGGTGGTCTTCGTGCTTTGGGCACTGCAGTTGCTTTACAAACTGCTCGTGTGGGGCTACTCTGTGGTGGACATGGTGCTTTGTCAACTAGAAGTGGGTTACTATCTGCTGGGGTTGGGGTTACATGGGTTGTAGCTAGTTCTCTACCCAACGGTGTAAGTGTGCAATCTGTAAGAGTCTCGATTATGTGTGGTGGGGCTAGTTTGTGGGCCAGTACAACCATGGTTCTATCTGCATCCACGGGTAGCACTGTCTTTTGTGAAGAACGGGGTTTTGCTCCCTTAGATACTGCCATCACCCCCTCCAATTCAAATGGCTGATAAATAAGAAAAGAAATTGAACGTACATACATTGTATGATAGACAGATGTGGTAATTCACATATATGTTGTCTAACCAAACAGGATAGCATGACACAATTTCACAGATATGATGCCTAACTAAACAGGATAGCATGACACAGTTTCAGATATATGATGGATAACTTAACAGGATATAATGGCATAACTCAACATATGATGAGTATCTAAACAGGATGACATGACAAAACTATATGATGTCTTTCTAAAATAGGTTGGGATGAAATAATTCACATACATGTTGTCTAAGTATACAAGATGGCATGATACGATTGACATAATTGATTCATATACTAAGCAGCTGGCACTCGCATGTATGATCTCTAGACTAAGCAGATGGAATTCAATATTGTGCATATGATGTCTAAACTAAGAAATCCAAGACACCGTATGCATGATACGAGAAATATAAACATTGCAACTTAGAGCATACACCTCATGTGGGATATAGGACTAGTCATCTGTCTCTGAATCCTCCTCTGAGGAGCTCCCTGTAGCCATCGAGATATATGCTTCAACAGGTACCATTGCCTGCTCTGAAGACCTTGTTTTCACTCCTGATTTTTCCATAACCGGCTCAAATGGCTGATACACATGAAGAGTAGTTCAATATACACAGATTGTTGACAAATGGAATACGTAATGAAAAAAAGATGGCATGAGATAATTCACATATATGATGCCTGGCTACATGGCGGTGCATAATTCACATATATGATAACTGGCTGAAAAACATGGCATTGCATAATTCACATATATGATAACTGGCTGAAAAACATGGCATTGAATAATTCACATATCTGATATAGAAAGCAAACAGGAGGCATTCACACAAAGCATGTCTAATCTAAGCAGATGACATGGCAATGCAAGACACCATATGCATGATATGAGCAATATAACCCTGCCAAGTTAGAGCATGCACCTCGGGGGAGAATATGACTGGTCATCTATCTCTCAACCCTCCTCTGAGGAGCTATCTGTTACCAGCAACAAATCTGCATCGACAGGTAGCACTGACTGCTCAGAAGACCTTGTTTTCACTCCAGATTTTCCCATGGCCGACTCAAATGGCTGATGCACATGAAGAGTATATGAATGTATAAACATTGTTGAGAAATGGAATACATTATGAAAAAAATATGGCACGATACAATTCACATATACGATGACTGGCTAAACAGGATGGCATTGCATGATTCACGTATATGATGCCTGGCTAAAGAAGATGGCATTGCATAATTCCCATATACTGCCTCCGTTCCTAAATATTTGTCTTTTTAGAGATTTCAAATGGACTACCACATACGGATGTATATATACATATTTTAGAGTGTAGATTCACTCATTTTGCTCCGTATGTAGTCACTTGTTGAAATCTCTAAAAAGATAAATATTTAGGAACGGTGGGAGTATGATATAGAAACCAAACAGGTGTCATTCACACAAAGCAAATCTAAACTAAGCTGATGACATATAAGATGTATAATGTAAGTAATGCGAGGCGCCATATGCATGATATGACCAACATCAGCATGCCAGGTTAGAGCAAACACCTCAGGTGGTAAATAGGAGTGGTTGGTTCCCTCTGAATCCCCATTTGAACAGTTATCTTCCTCTTGAATACAATCTGGAAAGGCGGGAGGGGGGCCCACTTCGCCCACCATGGAGCGGCGTCTGCATGACATTATATTCCCATGCAACGGTCTTCTCTTTTTCTCTACATGTTCAGTACGATTGTGTACAATAACTAACATGCATACTAAAAAAATAGTTAGATTTTGTAAGGCCTAAGGGGTGCATGTAGAAATCAAGACTGATGGTAGCAAACGGGTGGATAGATCCAAAACTAATGATAGCAGGTAGATTATAGCTTCAGTTTTAAAAAGATAGAGAATGGATCATCTACTATTTGCTGCCTCGATGTGAGACCCACGAGCATTTTAAAACTCAAGTTTGAACGATAAAGTAGCAGGTAATAATAAGTGATGTATAACGTAAGCAAACACAAAAGACTGCGACCTCTCTTCCGGCACTGCGTAGTCCTCAGGTTCATCTGCTCAGTCGATGATGGTAATGCAGTTGGCGTGGCTGCCGGCAATGGGGAAGATGATCCGAGGCGGCGAAAGAAAGTCTGCAGGGGAATCTCTGCTGCAGTGAACGCTTTTGTCGATGGTGCACCTCAGGTGGGGTGGATGATGGCACAACACAAGCAGTACATAACACACAGAGTTTTCTTTGACGCCTATCTGAAAATGAAGTAAATCTGTAAGGGCTCCTTAGAATTGGAGGATTCTATAAACACAGGGACAGGAAAAACACAGGAATAGGATAGGAATGCACTTGCAAAACAAAGCATTTGGAAACATTGGATTTCTGTCAACCTGGGTGTTCGGTTCACATGAATTGGAAGAACACGGGAATGGAGAAACATGGTCAAATTAAAGTCAAACCACGTGTGGAAATGCAAAAATAAGAATCTTATTATGCCAGTAATGCAATTAGTCCTGTTCTTCATGCATATTAATTTGAAAAGGACATTCAAGTGGATATTAAAATTCCTACGTTTTTTCTTTGAAAGAGACACCAATGGAAAAAAATCCTCCAATTTTGCTTTGCTCCACTCCTTCTAACCAAATGCATGAATAGTAGTACCATAGTAGTTCCATAGCAAAGGATCCCTGAGGGATCACATGAATGCAGAGTAACAAAGTGATGCAACAAGTGTACAACCTCTTTGGCATAGCCTTGTCGACCTCAGCATCATTGGGTTGGACGTGGAGGATGGTGATGCTGGTGTGACTGTCGATGGCGGGGAAGAAGATCTGAGGCCTCTGGAAATGGTGCCAAGGGCACTGCTCCGCTGTGATGGACGGCTCCGTCGTTGGAGCAACTCCGATGAGGTGTATGGCGGCAAGGCTGAAGCAGGACAAGACAGACAACGTTAATCTAGAGTGGGACTCTAATATCATCTACAATAGATGATGTAAAATACATCACTAAAAAGTGCTAGATGTAAAATGCATCAGCCGCGCCACGGCCGCTCCGACACATGCTGTAAATACTGTTCACTCTGAACTTAACTGAAGAAGCTGAACTTTACAGTCGAAACAAAATTTTACTGTGGAAACTAATTGAACTAGTAGCAGAGCATTGCAATAGATGTTTAGGGCGTTCGAGCACTAGTAGCAGAGAAGCAGTGATCTAAATCACTAGACGCTCTAGCAGGGAATGCACTAGCAGAGAGCAAGTCGTGTAGCAGCACCGCGAGCGAGTGCTAAAGCAGCAACTCCTGTAGCTGCCGGAGGTCGTGCATCAGCAGCAGCACGAGCGAGAGTAAGAGTAGAGCAGCAGCATGAACGAGAGCAAGAACGGAGCAGCAGCGCGACCGACAGCAATAGCAGAGAAGAGCAGCAGCACGAACGAAAGCAAGAGCAGTGCAGCAGTGCGACCGACAGCAAGAAAAGAGCAGCAGCGCGAGCGAGAGCCGGAGCAGCTGCAGCTAGTGCCGATGTGGAAGCAACGACATGGGGGAGAGACGCCGTGGATGAAGTGGCCGATGACGGTGCCGTCGATGGAGACCCGCCATGGCTGCTCGGTATCGAGCACCGGCGGCCCCATGAGATCGAATAAAACATAAAATGCAGCGATGAGTGCAGAACCTCCTTGGTGGCGCCGAGTGGGCCTCGGCTTCATCGGAGGAATTAGTGGGTGCTACGGTTCTGGTGGGGCAGGTCAAGATGGCGCTGTGGGGATGGAGGTGGTGCGATAGATGAGGTGAACATCGGGGCAGCTCCTTGGAGGTGGAGGACGGGGCGGTCGATCCGGCGAGATGATGAGATCGACGATGGATCCTCATCCGGTGCGGTGGATGAGGGACGGCGAGCTGTTGCGGTGGACGTCGTCGTCGGGGAAGAGTCTCCGGCTGGGCGGCGGTCGAGAGGCCGACGGAGGAGCATGGGGTTTCTCGGGTTTTGGCGGCCTTGGTGT
>NC_057799.1:193938836-193955402 GCF_018294505.1 Triticum aestivum
GGGGGGCGAAGGGGGAGGTAGGGGGAGCCATGGCTTAGGGACGCACTTGTCTGAAATGTAGGGTAAGTTACCAGCGTACCCGCACCGGTTTTGACACCGCGACGTCGAGCTGGCATTTCCGGCTGAGGGGTAGAAGGGGGATTTCACGTGTCTGGGCTGCGGGACCGATTTCGGATGAGGAGGGAGTTTTTGCGCGTGTTGAAATTTCGAGATAACAAGGCGCGGAGCAGGTTGAAGAGGCGGGAGTTTCAAAGCAGATGAGACAATAGATACTCGATCTTGAAAATTTTGGGATAACAAGGTGCAGATTCCTTGTTCGGCAGAACAAACTTAACGTGTACAAAAAAACATTTCATACAAGACACAAGAGAGTCATGTCCCCTTTTACTATATTGCTATAGATGTCATTAAAAAAACTACAAGAAAAACGTAAAAAAAAGTCGAGAGAACAAGATTACCCTGTACAGTACCAAATCGATTCACACTTTTCTCAACAACAATAAAAAACAAATCAGTTCCCACCAAAAGAAAGGATCATGTCCCTTTTTATACAATTACAAATGCCAGGATCTCGAATTTCAATTTTTGAATCCATGTTATGTTGAATTCAAAGATATCGCTGGGTGACCTTGCGGTTTATAATGGATGCAGTCCTACATTTTGCTCTTCCATCATATATGAACATTTTACTCCACCCTATGAACATATATATTGACGTCTACCATATGGACTAAATTTGAATCAATTTTCCTTATTTTAATAAGATTGTTGTCAAGTTATACAATCATTTAAATATTATCTTGATAACAAAAAACATGCATATAGCAGTAATCATATTTCACTATGAACTACATGTACCATACGATCTCCAATTCAAATATTTGTATCCATTTTATGTTGAATTCAAATCAGAGTACATTGGTCTAGGTAGCAAGATGTTCGGGATAATCTAAACCCTATTTTCATATGTATATTTTTTGGCTAAAATTGGGACAAGTTTTGGTATAAGCTTCTTGCAAAACCGGAGATTCTCTCAACAAGCCTCGTGGTTCCGAGAGGGAACGTGTCACCTTTGTGTGCGAAACAATATACGCTGCCTCCCCCGATTTTCTTTACAGAGGCAACATAGAACTATATGAGTGCCTTGTTAAATTTTGGAATTATTCCGGGTTCGTTTGGCCTTTTTATACATTAATTGAGTTTTTGGACATTTAATGTGCATAATCCAAATTTGAACTGCAAGCACATGCTCCGTTGCACCAAAGTTGGTTGAAAAATCACATGTGTATCCTTGGGTGAATTTCTAGGTCCCATGCAAGAAATGAGAATCAAATTCAAACATCTTGGTGTCGTGACTCGGCCGAGAACATCGAGAAACTTGGTTTTAAAATTCATGTAAATCCAAAACTCGTCTGGAAATCATGAAACTTGGCATGGTGTCATGTCATGGCACTAACATGCTGTGGTAAAAAATTGGGCCGATTTGGAACAAGTTTTGGTATAAGCTTCTTGCAAACTAGAGCTTCTCTCAAGAAGGCTCGTGGTTCTGAGAGGGAACGTGTCACCTTTGAGTGTGAAATGATATACGCTGCCACCCCCCCTTGAGTTTCTTTACAGAGGCAACATAGAACTACATGAGTGCCCTGTTAAATTTTGGAATTATTCTGGGTTCATTTGCCCTTTTTATACATTAATTGAGTTCTGGTTATTTAATGTGCATAATTCAAATTTGAACTACAAGCACATGCTCCCGTGCACCAAAGTTGGTTGAAAAATCACATGTGTGTCCTCGGGTGAATTTCTAGGTCCCATGCAAGAAATGGGAATGAAATTCAAACATCTGGGCATCGTGGCTCGGCCGAGAATGTTGAGAAAATGGTTTTAGAATTCTTGTAAATCCAAAACACGCCCAAAAATCATGAAACTTGGCATGGTGTCATGTCATGGTACTACCATGTTGTGGTAAAAAAAATGGCCGAATAGGAACAAGTTTTGGTATAAGGTTCTTGCAAACCGGAGCTTCTCACAAGAAGGCTCGTGGTTCTGAGAGGGAACATGTCGCCTTTGAGTGCGGAACGATATACGCTGGCCCCCCTTGAGTTTCTTTACAGAGGCAACATAGAATTACAGGAGTGCGCTGTTAAATTTTGGACTTATTTCGGGTTCTTTTGGCCTTTTTATACATTAATTGAGTTTTTGGTCATTTAATGTGCATAATTCAGATTAAAACTACAAGCACATGCTCCCGTGCACCAAAGTTGGTTGAAAAATCATATGTGTGTCCTTGGGTGAATTTCTAGGTCCCATGCAAGAAATGAGAATCAAATTCAAACATCTGGGCATTGTGGCTCGGCCGAGAACATTGAGAAACTTGGTATTAAATTCTTGTAAAACCAAAACACGCCTGAAAATCATGAAACTCGGCATGGTGTTATGTCATGGTACTACCATGTTGCGGTAAAATATTTGGCTGAATAGGAACAAGTTTTGGTATAAGCTTCTTGCAAACCGGAGCTTCTCTCAAGAAGGCTCGTGGTTCTGAGAGGCAACGTGTCACCTTTGTGTGCATAATTCAAATTTGAAATACAAGCACATGCTCCAGTGCACCAAAGTTGGTTGAAAAATCACATGTGTGTCCACGGGTAAATTTCTAGGTCCCATGCAAGAAATGGAAACGAAATTCAAACATCTCGGCGTCGTGGCTCGGCTGGAAACATTGAGAAACTTGGTTTTTTAATTCCTGTAAATCCAAAACACGCATGAAAATCATGAAACTTGGCTTGGTGTCATGACATGGCACCAACATGCTGTGGTAATTTTGCTGTCTGATTTGCGAAGGCGCACACATTAACAATCAACAGAGTCATTTTGGAACAAGTGTTGTCACGTTACAATCGGAAACACAAGTATTATTGAAACCGTGGGTGTTCTATTTACCATTTACGTGCAGCCACGCGTCCCCTTTTTTTTATTAGCTAGGAGGTGTCATGCAGGGTAGCTATTTGAGTACGGGAGGCGTGCAATCAGACCCCTGCGCATGCTTATCAGGAGGAGAGCCCTTTGACCTCCATTTACCATCCAACTCTCTCCCAAGGCCTCCATTAATGTCGCCCGAGCCTCTGTTTAATGGCGTGGCTATGTCTCCCTCGACTAAGATTTAAGAGAGAAAAAAGAAAATCTGAAAAAGAAATTTTTGCACGGATCTTGATGTAAGATCCGACGGACCTATATAGCATCTACTGCGACTTACAGCAAGACTGATGAATGTATAAGGACGACGATAGTGGATAATAATTGTCTTACATAATTAGGAAGGTAATTAAAGAGCCACATGTGGCTACGCCCGAAATACACAAGGGCAAAAGAAGAAGGAAGACAACAATCTGGCTCGCTGATCTCTACTTTCTTGATGCGTTGCTGCAGGCCGCGAGAACTAGTATCCGCAGCGAGTGGCGATGAGCTCTGTCGTGTCCCCAAGATGCTGCTTGAGAGCATCCACAGATTCCTCCACCAGCCTTTGGCGCTTGATGCGGAGCATGTCATTCTTGTCCAGAAGTTTCTTGACGATGACGCCGGTCCTCTTCAACAAGGCACAGGTCTCCTCCTGCTGCTCTGCACTTCGGACAATCTTCGCCCTCAGCAGGTCGCGCTCGGCCTGGAGCCTCTCATTGCCCTCCCTAAGTTGTCAGATGACGCCGGTAGCCTGTTCAAACAAGGCTTTCATGTCGTCCTGCAACCTCGCCCAGCCAGAGATCTGATCCATCTGGCTATGGACGATTGCATGCATGCGCCTGTAAGAGTCGTCGCCTGCCCGCGAGACATTTTCCCAGGCCGCCGTGGCGCAGCGGGACATCTTTGCTGCACTCGCGGTGCAGCAGGACATCTCTGCAGCTTCCGCAGCGTGGCCGGAGCAGTCTGCTACATCGATGGCGCGGCGGGACCTCCGTACTGCTTCGGCGGCGCGGCAGGACCTCTGTGCTGCTACTTCCATGCGGCGGGACATGTCGGCTGCTTTCGAGGTGAGGCGGGATGCGCAACAAGGTATTTTTGTATTTTTGGTTTAATAGATCTTAAAATAAATGCAAAGGAAAATAGATCGCAAAGGCAAATAATTTGAGAAAGAGACCTGGGTGCCGTAGGTTTCACTAGTGGCTTCTCTCGAGAAAAATAGCGAACGGCGGGTAAACAAATTACTGTTGGGAAATTGATAGAACTTCAAATAATCATGACGATATCCAGGAAATGATCATTATATAGGCATCACGTCCAAGATTAGTAGATCGACTCCTGCCTGCATCTACTACTATTACTCCACACATCGACCGCTATCCAGCATGCATCTAGTGTATTAAGTTCATGGAGAAACGGAGTAATGCAATAAGAACGATGACATGATGTAGACAAGATCTATCTATGTAGAGATAGACCCCATCGTTTTATCCTTAGTAGCAACGATACATACGTGTCGGTTCCCTTTCTGTCAGTGGGATCAAGCACCGTAAGATCGAACCCACTACAAAGCTCCTCTTCCCATTGCAAGATAAATAGATCAAGTTGGCCGAACAAAACCCAAATATCGGAGAAGAAATACGAGGCTATAAGCAACCATGCATATAAGAGATCAAAGAAACTCAAATAACTTTCATGGATATAAAAGGATAGATCTGATCATAAACTCAAAGTTCATCGGATCCCAACAAACACACCGCAAAAAGAGTTACATCATACGGATCTCCAAGAGACCATTGTATTGTGAATTCAGCGAGAGAGAGGAAGCCATATAGCTACTAACTACGAACCCGAAGGTCTGCAAAGAACTACTCACGCATCATCAGAGAGGCACCGATGGAAGTGGTGAACCCCTCCGTGATGGTGTCTAGATTGGATCTGGTGGTTCTGGACTCTGCGGCAGCTAGAATTGATTTTCGTTGACTCCCCTAGGCGTTCTGGAATATTGGGGTATTTATAGAGCAAAGAGGCGGTCCGAGGGGCACCCGAGGTGGGCACAACCCACCAGGGCGCGCCTGGGCCTCCTGGCGCGCCCTGGTGGGTTGTGCTCTCCTCGGAGCTCCCCCTAGGCGCAGCCTTGGCCCATTAGGTGTCTTCTGGTCCAAAAAAATTCTCCGTGAAGTTTCGTTGCATTTAGACTCCGTTTGGTATTGATTTCTTGCGATGTTAAAAAACATGCAGAAAACAACAACAGGCACTTGGCACTATGTCAATAGGTTAGTACCAAAAAATGATATAAAATGACTATAAAATGATTATAAAACATCCAAGATTGATAATATAACAGCATGGAACAATCAAAAATTATAGATACGTTGGAGACGTATCACCTCCCAGCTGGAGCTGTCCTCTGATGACGGCAGACTAGCTGAGCGACGACGACGGACCGGTGCCATTGTGATTGTGGGAGAAGCAGACAAGATAAGCTACAGGGAGGGAGGGGAAAATGCGACGCAGGACTCACCGACCGTGAGGGTTTATATAGCAGGCCGGTAAGCATTGGGATTTTGGGGGATTTCAATGAGTCGGGCGAGAAGCTTGCGCGGGAACCTGTGAGGTTGAGTGGAAACGGGCTCACCGACAATTCATTGGCGCCACTTCGAGCCACCGTTTGGCCAAAAGAACGCCCCCAACTGCTGCGCAAGCTTGCGCTGTAAGCCATTTGCAGTAGCGGGGTGACAAAACATGTGAGAGGAGGACGAAAGGCCACGTACATATACGGTTAATAACTAATAAAATACGAATGCATGTTGGCAAAGATTATATCATTGGATTGGTATTTCACCTGCAGGATGCTGCTAGCGCGACACTACGATCAGAGACCCTTTGATGAAACTGTGTGCGATGCATTAATCGCAAACAGTGATGTAAAATAACCGTCAACAAAGATGAAAAACGTTTGCGATGAAGTTTACATCAAACACGGTTCATATTTTAGTTGCGTGTGCGATGAAGGGCATACGGTTCAGTTCAATGAACTGTTTGGATGAGGCCAAACAAAAGAAATGGGCAGCCAGATGAAGGCGTGTGCGATATACGGCATACAGTTCACTCGTATAAACTGTTTGTGATGAGGCGGAACAATTGAAACGGGCAGCCAGATGAAGGTGTATGCGATATATGGCATACAGTTCACTCCGGTGAACTGTTTGCGTTGAGACAAGAGAACAGAAACGGTTCAACTTAACAAGATGTGTGTGATACGCGGCAAACCGGTCTGTAATCAGAAATGTGTGGGAAGATCGACAACAACACAAACGATTCCTATTAACAAGCCTATGTGTTGTGCGCAAATGATTGCTGGTATACAATTGTCGGTGATTGATGAAATCATCAATGACATGTTCCATTGTTTAGTCCATGTGCGATGTGATTTGCTCTGTCTACAGAGCATCAACATATATACTTAAAAAGACAGCATTGCAGAACCAAATTAAGCATACAATTACGCAAGTGACTACACACATAACATTTCCACACACCAAAGTAAGCAATTACATGCATACTAAACTAGGAGAAATGAGGATCTAATCATCTACTTATTGTTGCGATGACGCTTGCCATTGCGCTGCTTCCGGCTGGATCCCTGGCCGTTTTGGGGAAGGAGGCACTTCCTCATGTCAACGATCCACCTGTACATGTCGTAGCTCGTGTACGCCTCCTTGGTCGCGTACATGACGTGAGATTTGTCGAGCTTCTCCATCCAGGCCGTGTGCCAGGCACGCTTGTCCTTATTGCAGGAATCCTTCATGTCTCTGTAGTAGGCTTCGATGATGGCCTCGGCGAGGTGAACCAGTGAGTCCTTCTCATGCTCCTTGCTGCCCCAGATCTTGTATTGGCCCTGGATGTCGACAATATTCTAGCAGGCGATGCCCGAATTCTTGAGCACCTTTACATCGTTGGCGATGTCCACCGTAGCGAACATGTAGTGGGGGCTGTTGACAAACCTGGCGAAACACTCGCAAGGCCTTGTGGTCAGGCAGTAGTGGTAGACAAGGACGTGGTTGCGCATGCACATCTGGGCGACGACGACCTTGGGACGAGTCCCGACACGAGCGCGGGTGTACTCGAGGTCGAACCCGACCTCCTTGTACTTCTCCTCGGCAAGCAACAGCTCCATGATGTGGATGGAGTGCTCCACCCAGACCGGGTTGTTGGTGTACACCACCGAGAGGTCCGTGAACCTTCTGTGGGTGTCCACCACGGCATGCGTGATGGACTGCTGCTCGTCGGCGGCAGCCGCTCGGAGCGCCATTGGAGCCGCGCAGGATAACTTCTAAGAATTTGTCGTGGTGGGTGTTCTTCTTGCAATGGTGGGGCATGATCGAAAGATTGAAGAGACACAAGGGTTAAATGGCCGCTGTAATACATGGGGGCCAGGCGGACCTGTAATCGTCACGTCTTGTCACGGCATTCATAGCGGAGGATTCCAGTGCACGCTTGACAACACCGCACTGCACGAGTTTCGTTTGACCACGCGTGGGCTCGAAGAGGCGCCAAATGTATCATCGGTGAGCCTGTTCATGCGCTACTGCGCAGTTTACCGCGCAAGCTTCCCGTCCAGATAGTTTGGCCATGCGTTTGCTAGAAGAGGGAAAAATTGTGGGTGTTTATTGGCAAAAAGCTTTGTAAAAATGAAGTGTGTGGACTGACTTCAGTCATAATTTTACCCTGGGTGATGAGGTCAAAGTTACATTGAAGGGTGATGAACTGATGATGGACACTCGAGTGCAATAATTAATTCTGTGCTCTACAGGGCACACGGTTGAAGAAACCAACTGTGTGCATAATGTCGAAGATCGTAGCCGAGTTAGCTATACAGATCGTGTGCTATGAGATCGACAAGGTAAACAGATTCGAGAATGGTTAATAAAATCTAAGACCACTGCATATTAAGGTCAAAATAGTGCTAGCAATATACGAGTCTCATACGATGCCATTTCAACGATTGTACCACAAAAGCTCGAAATGTTACAAGGTTCAAATTCCAGAGTTATATGGCTCAAATTCGAAGATTACAAGGTTCAAACTGATATTAGAAATGAAATTCAGCTCATCAGCTCCAAACGCTCGCGCTGATGCGCTGAACATGGATATCAGAGAGGTTCAAACTAATATCACCGCTTCTAAGTCTGCTTTCGAAACCTCATAATTTTTGCAAAGGGGTCGACCAGTGAGAAGTCATGTATGGGGTTGACACGATGACTTCCGATTACTCTGTCATCTGAAGTTCCAAAATGAAATTCAGCACTTTTGGAGCCTATTCCATTCTGCCGCAGCCGCCGGTGCTGATCAACAATCCATTCATTTTTGCGAAATAAATGTAGGGCAAACCTCATTACCTTCAGCACCCTTGCTCTGACAACAAAGAACCTAGCGAATATAATCTCTAGTAAGCTCCCTCGGTAGGAGTTCAAAGTAATTTCTAAGAGATGCAGATTTAGGCATTTGACGTGATTGTTTTATTGTATCACATTATCCACCACTGGGCCTAATCTTATCTGCAAAAGAACAAAACATGTTAGTGCCTACATGCAGTTTTGAACACTACTACATGCCTATTTGATTTGTAGGATTTGTAAAATGCACTAACATGCCATGTACGATCTGACATGATTAACATGGGCATTTGATTACAACCTAGAAAAATGTGGCCTTCTTCACAAGAGGTTGGAGTGGATGAAAAGTTCCCTAAGAAAACTAGTACTGATGAATCCAAAGGAGAAATGCTTATGGATTGTAACCATATGGATCAAGCTACCAATATGGGGGGACATGCATGTACTGAAATCCTCCAAAAGGATCCTTCAGAAATCTTAGTACATTGTCATTGTAAACTTGGAAAAAGGTGTCACGAATTGAACTCCCTTATGGTTAACACTTAACAGGAAAGAAACATCACCTCGATATATAGCTTCTCCAGGAACGGAAAGCATCTCAGGAAACTGACAACTTGCTCCAGGTTGGGGCCGATAGATTCTAGTGCCAAGACCTTCACTATGCGCAGTTTCAGGGTCGAGCTTGTCGGAATCATTTTATGGATGACAGACGAACATACATCTTCAAAATTAGAAATAATGTTAATTTGTAGAAGGAGAGGTAGAAGGCGACTGTTGTACCTGAATGGGTTTGGATCAAATAACAAGTTCGGAGTATTTGTCAGACGAGTAGCCCACCACTGTCAATTTCGGCGCAGAAATGACACTGATTCTTGTTGGACCTTCTTGATCAACTACAAGTAATCTCTCAAGTCCAGGTGTGTCCTCAGTGACCATACCGTGGTACACATCTTGTGATGTCTTCTTGCCGCACCAGCAACACACATAAATAGTCCGGAGAGTCATGGAGGTGACATGGAAGCTACTCAATCCATTGATTGCCTGAAGACGAAGGTACTCCAGTGCAGTACAGCCACGGAGTAGGCGCTTCATATCACCGTTTGGGAGGCAGACGGTGACGATATCGAGGTGCTTCGGTCGTGGTAGAATAAGAGCGGGCGCACCATTAAGGGGTGGAATGACAGTTCCTGAACTTGGCGACCCACAGCATGGGCGCGAGGCAGAGCGCAGATGTTGGCAGCGAGCGCATATGCCCATCATCAAAAGTGAGCTCCTCGAGTTGATCTAGGGCGGGAGATTGGAACCAGTCGTCAAGCTTGGCTCGGTCCTTGCCGTTGGAACGGAACTTGCCCATTCTAAGGCCTCTGGTTGGGCCAAGGTGACTGCCGAGGATCTTGGAGAACACATCCAAGCTTTTGCGATAGCCATGGCAGAGCTCGTGGGTGTCAATGATGTCAAGAGGGGTGGAGTTCCATAGGGGGGCGCCACCATCAGGAAAGGATGGTTGTCCGCGCCCCTTATTTGATTGGGAGGAGGGAGATGATGACTCTCAACATATCATCGGGGAGGCTGCTGATGAAGTCTTGGCCTGCTGGAGTCGCTTGCGGTTCTTGCTCGCCCCGCCTCCGCCTATTGGCAACCCAGTTCTCCACCTCCAGAGTCTCCTTGTCAGCGCCGTTTTCTGATAGAAGTAGTAGTACATGGAATATTTAGTTAAAACAGGGCAATAGAAAAGTGTATTGGTAACTAGAAGTTATTAGGTAGGAATATACTAAGAAAATGGAATAACAATTGGTTGCTTAAATACTAGTCAATTCATTTGATATTGCTGGGTAAGTCAACAAGCAGATACTTGAAAAGAAAACTTACTTCGAATAAAGTCTGGACGGATGATATCGTCAGGGAAGTTAGCATATATCTCATGACCAAGCTCTTTTATGTGCAGTGCAATTTTAGTGCCAGCTTTCAGTACATAAAACTTAGAAATTTCTTTCCAAAGGCCAGTGCCAAAATAGGAGTCACCACGTTCGTCAAGTCTTACAGTAGCAACGATTGTAAGTCCATGGTTTCTCTTCAGTATGACATCCCTGCAGTCTTGATTTATGTAAAGGGAAAGATTGTGCACTATAGATTCTGTTGCATAGCAAGGGATGCGCTACAGAAAATGGTAGGATTGTTAAACAAAATACGGTAACATGCAAATATGGGCCCAAATTGAAAGAACTGTACAACAGTTGAAATCGAAGGACAAAAATCTACAATTAAACTGATAGGGTAAACATGATGTCATGGAAATATGAGAGTAATCGAAAGAACAATACATCATTAATTTGCCTAATATAGAAAGAATATGAAAAAATCAGTAGGCCATGCCAACCGATTTAGGGTGAGACTGAACATACCGCACGCATCCTCAAGTCATCTGGTACAGTGAGATGGAATGTCTGGCAGAGGCCGCAAAGTCCTGATGTGTCCGTGCACTGTACACTCTATGAATGAAAGAAAACCCTCAAATCAGCTCGAATAAAAATGAATTCACGGCAATTCCGGCCGGGTGATTGAAGGAGGCAGATGAACTGGGATAAGAGATGAGATAATATCTCATTAAATTAGTTACCTTGTTGTCCATGAGAAAGAACCCTAAGTACGGCAGATTCCCCAACCGAGTGGAGCTGGGTCGACCGTGAGCAGCGTCGAGAAAGTCGATGCTGATAGGCGGCGGCGTGTGGAAGTGGCGAAATGTGGTGGGGTTTGCCGGCAGCCTCGGCGGCAACAGGTGTCGAGCTAAGTGGTTACCGCCGAGATAGGCGGCGCCATGCATAGACGCGGAGGAGCTTGTGCAGGTATGAGTGGGGACTGAAGGGGGTGGCGGGCGGGGTGAGGGTTTTTGTGACGTGGGGATGGTGAGGGTTTTCTTTTTTCTTTTTTGAATTGGGTGGTGAGGGTTTTCTGTCCCACAAATAATTTCGGAGGCAACGGTTTGCTAGAGCCAACCATGTGTGATTGACACGACAGGAAAAATGAAAGTCATTGCACATGGTTCCAATTTTGGGAATCGCTTCTGATTGACATACTACCTCCGTCCTGGTTTATTGGTCCCCTTTGTAATTTGTAACAAATTTTGACCAAATATTTAACTAAAGAAATGTTTATGCATGTCACCAAAAATTATATCATTGAACACTATGTTCAAATACGCATCCAACGATATAATTTTTGCTGACCTGCACTAACATTTTGTGATTTAAATATTTGGTCAAAATTTAACACAAATTACAAAAGGGGACCAATAAACGAGTACGGATGTAGATTCCATCAACCGAACTGATTGCATCCAAATTACAAAGGGGACCAATAAACAAGTAAACATAGATTAAACATACTCAGACATAGATAATAAGTGTACACGTACACAAGCATAGTTCAACCAGAAGTACATAGCTCAACTGTCATTAAGCATACTCAAGCGTACATAGTTTGATCCCACATCTCATCTCACATGCAGGCATGATCCTGAAGCTTCTCCAGGTACTCGGTGTACGTGTCGTGTGCCACCCTGCCAGAATACTTCTGCTTGAAGGAGCCAATGGCCCATCCTCTTGCATGAGCCAGAACACTTTGATACACGTCATGAAGCCTGTGGTTGCAAAATGGGCATCGATAGCCGCTGGCCCAGGTCCTAATACGCCTGTTATGCATTCCCGCATAAATATCCCTTAGGATTTGCCTCTTATACCTCCTCTGGACATCTTAATCCTCGATGTCCACATCGTCAGACAGCACATTTACAAATAGTAAAACTAATTTGGTATCAAATCAATGTTTACATGCAGTGAAGGAGGATTAAGAATTTGTGGCTATTTTTTTATACATATGCAGAGATTATGGTTCGATTTTTAAGCACAGTCGTCTATGTACAGACCAATCTTGAAGAAAATACTGGCACAAACATATATGTTGGTCATTCAAAATCAATTGTCAAGTCCTAGCTAGGAATTATTAGCACGAACACTAACCTTAGTCGGATTAGTAGTAGAAATCATTTGCACAGATGAAACAACTAATCACTTGTCACTTGTACCATTCAAACAATCAATACACTACACGGATCTAACGAAACTTACTCAGATTTCATGGATTGGGAGAACATAACCATAGGATTTCTATTCCAAAAAGGGGGAGGCAGGAGTAAACAGAGAAACCCTAGGATCTATTTGACACATAAATGGGTATAGATGACTAACCAGTTGTTCGTCGTCGTCGGAGTCGTCGCCGGAGTGGTCATCGGAGTCGTCACCGGGGTCGTCGCCAGAGTCCGTGTGGAAGTTTGCCTCCGGCAGTGGAAGCTCGACGCCGTCGACGACGTCAGGGTGCAGTGAGAAGTCGCCGGCGGTGACGGCAACCTCTGTCTCCATCTCCACGCCATGCTCCGGTGCTTCAGCATCCCCAGTGTCGCCACTCCATTCGATGGGGTGCTTCGTCGGCATCCTCATACACTGACGGCTTGGAGGACTGAGAGCGGCGTAGAGGATGCAAGCGGAGAGAGAGGATTGGGTGTGTGGCGAGGATGGGGGGTGCGGCCGCTCGGGCGCACCATTAATATGGAGTAGTTGGAGAGAGGCGGGCGATAGTCAAACCGCTGGCTCGCCTCCCGGTGAGCCTGCGCACCGGACTGCTGGCATGCCTACCATCGTTTCACACAACTACTCGCACGCCCCCCAATGACACTCCACAGTGAGCATGCCTCCGCCAATTCACACACCTGGACGCACGCCTCCCGGTCTGCCTGCGCGGCGGACTTCTCGCATGCGTCCCGTCAACTCACGCCTGCTTGCACGACACACGGGTCGTGTGGCGACACGTATATTGTTTTTCTATTTGGATGATTAATGCTACCACTTTATTTCTTAACCGAAGCATGGCACGTATCCATTGTTGGTCTAATGCTCAAGGTTCGAATAAATAATCTGTTTGGGATATTGGTTCCCAATTATTAATAATCTCCCGTTTGTAATTAGATAAAGATTACATCAAAACTGGTCTCAAATTTGACAAAAAGAGTATAATGCCACTCTGTACTTGTGTCCATATGACAACACGATAAGTTTCGTGAACTTGAAATAAGTTCTGGATGTACTAGAATTTAAAAATCAAGATTCTCAATGTTTGAAATTTCTTGCACGGGGAGTAAACATGCACCTAGTGGGACACAAGTGTTTTTGCAATCCATTTAGGTGCACTGTCACGTGTGCATGTAGCTCAAATTTGATTTTCGAACATTATACCTGTAGAAAATCAATCAATGTACTAAAATGTCTTAATGATCTCTGTTTTTTTTTGAAATTAAAACGTCCCTCCTTTGGTAACATACGTTCACCGTGGGATAATTTAACATGCATCGTAGTTGCAGTGGATTCGTGGTGTGTGTGTGGGTGTGTGCGTCTGGGGGTGGCGGGTGGCTCGCAGTACACTACGAGTTGTGAGCCACCGTGTGGGTTGGCCGTTTGGTTAGGTAGGTGCCACATCAGACTCGTGAATTCATTATTTAAAACAATACACAACCCTTTCATACATACATGTTTTGGCCACATGCAGTCGATGGTTGTCCTACACGACACTCGATACTCGCGTGTAATGCTTTTTGTGGGCCCGCGAGGTCGTCGTCCATCACTTTGACGAATAGCCGACATTGAGGTTAATTTGACTAGCAAGGTAGAATCTTTTTTGTTTGTGTTATGGTGGGACTATATGAAGGAAATATGCCCTAGAGGCAATAATAAAGTTATTATTTATTTCCATCATGATAAATGTTTATTATTCATGCTAGAATTGTATTAACCGGAAACATAATACATGTGTGAATACATAGACAAACAGAGTGTCACTAGTATGCCTCTACTTGACTAGCTCGTTAATTAAAGATGGTTATGTTTCCTAACCATAGACATGAGTTCTCATTTGATTAACGGGATCACATCATTAGGAGAATGATGTGATTGACTTGAACCATTCCGTTAGCTTAGCACTCGATCGTTTAGTATTCTGCTATTGCTTTCTTCATGACTTATACATGTTCCTATGACTATGAGATTATGCAACTCCCGTTTACCGGAGGAACACTTTGTGTGCTACCAAACGTCATAACATAACTGGGTGATTATAAAGGTGCTCTACAGGTGTCTCCGAAGGTACTTGTTGGGTTGGCGTATTTCGAGATTCGGATTTGTCACTCAGATTGTCGGAGAGGTATCTCTGGGCCCACTCAGTAATGCACATCACTATAAGCCTTGCAAGCATTGTAACTAATGAGTTAGTTGCGGGATGATGTATTACGGAACGAGTAAAGAGACTTGCCAGTAACGAGATTGAACTAGGTATTGAGATACCGACGATCGAATCTCGGGCAAGTAACATACCGGTGACAAAGGGAACAACGTATGTTGTTATGCGGTTTGACCGATAAAGATCTTCGTAGAATATGTGGGAGCCAATATGAGCATCCAGGTTCCGCTATTGGTTATTGACCGGAGACGTGTCTCGGTCATGTCTACATTGTTCTCGAACCCGTAGGGTCCGCACGCATAAAGTTTGATGACGGTTATATTATGAGTTTATGTGTTTTGATGTACCGAAGGTAGTTCGGAGTCCCGTATGAGATCGGGGACATGACGAGGAGTCTCGAAATGGTCGAGACGTAAAGATTGATATATTGGACGACTATATTCGTGTTGGGGAACGTAGTAATTTCAACAAAATTCTAAGCACACGCAAGATCATGGTGATGCATAGCAACGAGAGGGGAGAGTGTTGTGCACGTACCCTTGTAGACCGAAAGCGGAAGCGTTAACACAACGCGGTTGATGTAGTCGTACGTCTTCACGATCCGACCGATCAAGTACCGAACGCACGGCACCTCCGAGTTCAGCACACATTCAGCTCGATGACGTCCCTCGAACTCCGATCCAGCCGAGTGTTGAGGGAGAGTTTCGTCAGCACGACGGCGTGGTGACGATGATGATGTTCTACCGACGCAGGGCTTCGCCTAAGCTCCGCTACGATATTATTGAGGTGTAATATGGTGGGGGGGGCACCGCACACGGCTAAAAGATCGTTGATCAATTGTGTGTCCAGAGGTGCCCCCTGCCCCCGTATATAAAGGTGCAAGGGGGAGGCCGCCGGCCTAGGAGGTAGAGGCGCGCCAGGAGGAGTTCTACTCCTACCGGGAGTAGGACTCCCCCCTTTCCATGTTGGACTAGGAGTGGAAGGGGGAAGAGGTGGAGGGGAGGAAGGAAGGGGGGGTGCCGCCCCCCTCTCCTTGTCCTATTCGGACTGGGGGGAAGGGGGGCGCGGCTCTACCCTAGCCTCCTCTCCTCTCTTCCACCTAGGCCCAATAAGGCCCGCTAAGTTACCGGGGGGTTCCGGTAACCTCCCGGTACTCCGGAAAAATCCCGATTTCACCCGGAACACTTCCGATGTCCAAACATAGGCTTCCAGTATATCTGTAACACCCCGGATGTAACTTTCCATATTTGTAACTCCAACTCTTGCCATTTTCGGCTATGCGCTATGATATTCTCCTCCGTGGTCGGGTTTTGTCTTTCGTTTTGCATTTTGTTCATGTCATGCATTTCATTCATGTCATCATGTGCATTGCATTTGCATACGTGTTCGTCTCATGCATCCGAACATTTTCCCCGTTGTCCGTTTTGCAATCCGGTGCTCCCATCTCCTCCGGTGCACCCCTCTGGTTTCTTTCATGAGCGGGTGTCAAACATTCTCGGAATGGACCGAGGCTTGTCAAGTGGCCTTGGTATACCACCGGTAAAGTTTCGTTCCATTTGGAGGTCGTTTGGTACTCCAACGGTTAACCGGGCATCCGCAAAGTCCTTTTGTGTGTTGCAGCAAAACCCCCCTCAAAACCAGCCCAAAACCCGCCAAACTCCCTTCCATGCTCTAGGTCGTTCGATCACGATCGTGTGGGCGAAAACCGCACCTCATTTGGAGCCTCCTAGTTCCCTCTACCTATTTATATGCCTCCCCTGCCGAAATCAATCGCAGACGAAACCCTAACCTCGCCCTCCGGCGCCGCCGGACTTTTCTTCCACCGACGGACGTGTCCGTTTCCACCGCCGCCGCCACGTGTCGCCTCCGGATTCGCCGCCGCCGCGCCCACTTCGCCGTCGCCTCCGGCCCGCCCGAGCCCGCGGGAAGCCCTCCC
>NC_057799.1:193955635-193983900 GCF_018294505.1 Triticum aestivum
CGTCCCTGACGTCTCCTTCCTCCTCGTCGCGCCCCGCCGCCTCCTCTCCTTCCTCCGTCGCCAGCCGCCATCTCCGGCCACCGCCCCGTCGAGCTCAAGACCCCATCGGGCCAGATCTGGATCGCCCGAACCCGTGCGTTGACTTTCTTCCTCCCCCATTTTTTCGCCAAGTCCTGTGATTTCTACAGCATGTGCACCTGTTCATCATGGCATAACTCTCTGTACATAGCTCCGTTTCGCGCGTGTAATATGTCAAATTGTTCGTCTCGTGATGCTCTACATTTTGTTCAATTGCGCTATGTTCATTAGAGGCCATCTTGATGCCAAAATCTCTGTTGCAAGAGTGCTAGTTGCTGTTATCTGCTGGTTTTTAGCAGAACTTGGAGATTTGTTTTGTCTGTATCATTTAATCTGTGCATCTGATGGGCATGAGCTCTACATGTGTTTTTTTGTATGCCATGCCATCTTTCCAGTGGTGTATGCCATGTATTTTTGTGATCTCTGTGGTGACTAGCACAAGCATGCAAACTAGGCTCCATAATGTTTCTGATTTCAGAGAGTAATTTCTCCAAGTCTTTGTCTGCTGTTATTTTGTTGCCATGTAAACTTGATGCTACAGAGAGATCCATACATATTTTGGAGATGTTCACTAAGGATGTTTTGTAGATATTGTTGTAATTGATCCATTACTACCCTTTTTTGAAATTATGGAGTGCCATAGCATGACTCAATCTTGCTCTACTTTTGCTATAAAATATTTCTGGCAGATTCTTAACATGATATGCAATTTTGCCAAGCTTGTTGTAGTTGATCCTTACATGCTATGTACTTGCTCTTGCCATGGTTAGCTTCATAAACCTGCCATCGTGCTGTAGGTATGCTTTTTTTTGTCATGCATTGCTTTGTGGTGAGTGCATCAAGCTCACCATGATGCCTTCATATTATTATTTCTGCCATGCTCTGTTTTCTGGTAAGTCTGGAACCTGTTAACGAAACTTGCTATGTTTACATGCTTGCCATCATATCTTCTGGTCCTTTTTGGCTTATGGTCAGTGAGGGACTTTTGTCATATGCAATTAGTAGAATACTGCCATGCCTTGTTTTGCCATGTTAAGTTCCTGTAGCATGTTGATTTCGTGCTCTGAACATTGCTACCTGATGCTGTTTCTGCCATGTCCATTTGCTATATCATGCCTCCCATATTGCCATGTCAGCCTCTAACCATCCTTTCCTAGCAAACCGTTGTTTGGCTAAGATACCGCTTTTGCTCAGCCCTTCTTATAGCGTTGTTAGTTGCAGGTGAAGTTGAAGTTGGTTCCATGTTGGAACATGGATATGTTGAGATATCACAATATCTCTTATTTAATTAATGCATCTATATATTTGGTAAAGGGTGGAAGGCTCGGCCTTATGCCTGGTGTTTTGTTCCACTCTTGCCGCCCTAGTTTCTGTTATACCGGTATTATGTTCCTTGAGTTTGCGTTCCTTACGCGGTTGGGTGATTTATGGGACCCCCTTGACAGTTCGCCTTGAATAAAACTCCTCCAGCAAGGCCCAACCTTGGTTTTACCATTTGCCGCCTAAGCCTTTTTCCCCCGGGTTTTCGCGAGCCCGAGGGTCATCTTTATTTAAACCCCCGGGCCAGTGTTCCTCTGAGTGCTGGTCCAAAACTAGAGCCACTTGCAGCGCCACCTTGGGGAAACTCGAGGATTGGTTTTAGCTGTACGTAGTGTTCATCCGGTGTGCCCTGAGAACGAGATATGTGCAGCTCCTATCGGGATTTGTCGGCACATTCAGGCGGCTTTGCTGGTCTTGTTTTACCATTGTCGAAATGTCTTGTAAACCGGGATTCCGAGACTGATCGGGTCTTTCCGGGAGAAGGTTTATCCTTCGTTGACCGTGAGAGCTTATGATGGGCTAAGTTGGGACACCCCTGCAGGGTGTTATCTTTCGAAAGCCGTGCCCGCGGTTATGAGGCAGATGGGAATTTGTTAATGTCCGGTTGTAGAGAACTTGTCACTTGAACCAATTAAAATACATTAACTGCATGTGTAGCCGTGATGGTCTCTTCTCGGCGGATTCCGGGAAGTGAACACGGTCTGAGTTATGTATGACGTAAGTAGGAGTTCAGGATCACTTCTTGGTCATTGCTAGATGACGACCGTTCCGTTGCTTCTCTTCTCGCTCTCTTTTGCGTATGTTAGCAACCATATATGCTTATTGCCTGCTGCAGCTCCACCTCTGTTGAGGATATAGACCTTAGAGTCACCCGCCAGGAGGGGCCGGGTTACTCATATGGTCGTTGCCAGAAGCCCGGAGCCAAGCTTGATGACGATGGGCCAGAGATGGGCTAAGACCCGGATATGGCTTAAAGCCCGTAGTTACAATCATTATTATGGTTAAACTTGTAGCATAAGGCAAGTATAGTTGAGAGTCCGAGCTGGACACTCTTGTGAGCCGGCCGGGACTCTAAGGGCTGCTGGGCGTTTTCCTCCCTATATAAAGGGACGACCCGGCAGCGGTTTACGGACAAGAACAATCTCATCGAGAGCCGGGCATAGCAAGTTTAGCTCCCTGGTGATCGTAACCCTAATCAATACCATCTCAACTGGACGTAGGCTTTTACCTTCACCGTAAGGGGCCGAACCAGTATAAACCCTCGTGTCCCTTGTCCCACATTAACCCCTTCAAGCTTCCTAGTTGTGATGGCTCCACGACTAAGTCCTAGCTCGAGGACATCTGCCATGACAATTCCACGACAGTTGGCGCCCACCCTGGGGCCAGCGCACGGTGGATTTGAGTTCTTGAAGGGCAGTTTCGAAGGGCTCAAGGGATACGCTGTGGGCCGGATGACCAAGAGTCGTCGCGGCAAGCTCTACATCGACGATGTAAACTGGGGCCCCGACGCCGGCTCCATTGAGTACGGGTACCGGGTCCCCTTCGGCGGAATCCATGTCTTCATTGGCAAGATTGGTGAACCGGGACCTGAGCCGGATCTCTGCGCCGATCTCATCGAAACAGCTCAGCGCGCACGACCCGCCCTGGCCCGGCCTGCCTTAAAGCACGCTTTTGTGGGATGCATCCATGGAGGGCCCTCTGATCCAGCTGGGTCCGGTGATGAGACGGCCGCCGGCTCTGACGGCGAGTCGGCCAGTTGTACCAACTTCAGGATGGCAGGCTCATGGGTTGTTCCGATGGTGACAGTATTCCGGACCTATTTGAGCCGCCAAGTCAGGTTGGAGTTTTTATGGCTGGTACGCAGCCTGTTCAGAATCCTGCTGCTGGAGCGGGAACCCCGGTGCCTTCGCCGGCTCAGGTGCTAATGGATCTCACGGACAAGATGACGGCCCTGTTAACCGCCATGGTTGACCCGGCGGATCAAGCTCGGCATGACGCGGAGGTGGCACAGTTAAAATTGGACCTAGTGAAGGCTAAAGAGGATCTTGCAGCGGAAGGGATCAGGCTGGCTGCGGAGAGGGCGGCTCTTGATGCCCGAACTCAGCTGATCCAGGCGTAGTCCCTCCAACTCACGATGGATCAAAACGCGGCCAATGAGGTCCTGAGAAGGAGGCATCAAAAGGCCCAATCTCGACTCCCTCCGGTTTACGATCCACGCAACCTCTTCAACACACCAGGTGCAGGGTCTAGTAACCCGCCAGGGATCATAGCGCCCGGGTCTGGACCCCTTATTCAGCCACGAGTGATGGGGCCTCCCCAGGTGAACCCTGCCCCGCCTCAGTATGTGCCAATACCCCCGGGTCATTATAATAACCCGCTGGAGAACATGGTCGCTGCGGCAGCACGACTGGCGGCTTTACCAGTTGACGGCGACTCTCCGATGGCTATTGAAACCCGCCGGGTCAGGGAACTCCTTCAGACAGCACTGGCGCAGCAAGAGGCGTACTCCTACAGCCGGGATAGGATCCACTCGACCCCTCGTCCAGGCCAGAGCCCGAGTTACAGCCGGCACATGGTCTCCGCAACCGGCTCAAGTAACGTCCGACGCCATGACCCGCCCCCTGGCCATGGCCCGGCTCATAATGGAGCCTTTTACGCAGCAGACCAAGCGCGGCAAGAGGCAGAGCAGGCACCGCAATTGACGGCTTACCAGACCCCCCCGGCTTATCCGACGGCTTCCATTGATGTGGGTATCCCTACCAGGACCGGGGGTGTCCCTTGTTTAGTACCAGCTATCCGTAATGAACGTCTACCTAAGGATTTCAAGGGCCCTAGGAAGGTGCCTAACTACACAGCTGACTTACAACCCGCAGCCTGGATCGAGAGTTATGAGATGGCTATGGAGCTGCTGGAGGTCAGTGAGGCGGCCATGGCCAAGTATTTCACCATGATGTTAGATGGGACTGCCCGCACTTGGTTGAAAGGGCTACCACCGAATTCCATTGGGTCTTGGGCTGAGCTGAAGGCCCGGTTCATCCAAAACTTCAAAGATACCTATAGGCAGTCTATGTCAATTGTGGATTTGACTAACTGTAAGCAGCAGGAGGGTGAATCCATGACCCATTGGGTTCGCCGGGTTAAGGAGATCATACATTCATCAGACAAGATGGATGCCAGCTCTGCAGTCTTAATATTAGAGCAGAATTGTCGCTTCATGCCCCTGAAGATGAAACTCGGGCGGCTTAAGCGCGACTGCAGTGATATGGGTACACTAATGGCGGCTCTTGTTAAGTACTCCGATTCCGATGGTACCAAGGATCCCCCTTCAGATGATGAAAGGACAGGGAAGGGAAAGAAGAACGGCAATGGCAAGGGTCCTCAGTTTAACCCGGGGAACCAAGGAGGAGGCAAGCGCAAGGCAGATGGCAGCCTAGAGTTTGTGGCCAACGCCAGCTCGCAAGGTAATAACCAGCGACGCAAGGGGAGGCCCCCTCCCCGAGGCGGCGGGTCAGGTCCGACGCTGGAGCAGCTGTTGAATGAACCTTGTCCAAGGCATGGCTCTAGAGAGAAGCCAGCGACTCACCTGTGGAAGGATTGTGCGATCATGAAGGCCTTTAAGAACTACAATGGCCCGGGCGGCGGCTCAGGCGCCGGCGGCTCAAATTCTGGTCCTCAGAGCGGTCAAGGGGGCTTTAATCAACAGTCTGGCCAGGGTCATCAACAACAGCAGGGGGGTTATCAGACCAATCCAAAGCAGCTCAGCGGTGGACAGTATCATGTGTTACCACTAGTTTGTGCAAGCGAGATCAGAAGCTTCACAAGAGGGCGGTGAATGCTGTTGAGCCGGCGGTCCCACGCTACTTACGGTGGTCTGAGCAGCCTATAGTGTGGAGTAGGGAGGATCACCCTCCCCGGGTGGATAACCCGGGCCACTTGGCCTTAGTGGTGGCTCCTCAGGTGGGAGGATATAAGTTCACAAAGGTGCTCATGGATGGAGGCAGCAGCATCAACATCCTCTATTATGAGACTTTTCGCCGTATGGGGTTGGTTGATAAGAACCTCAGCCAGTCAAACACTATCTTCCATGGTGTGGTACCTGGTAAGTCGGCTTATCCAGTCGGCAAGATCGAATTGGAAGTGGCTTTTGGTGATGAGAACAACTACAGGGTGGAGAAGTTGACCTTTGAGGTGGTCAAGATAAGAAGTCCGTACCATGCTATATTTGGACGTCCGGCTTACGCCAAGTTTATGGCACGACCGTGTTATGTATACTTACAGCTCAAGATGCCGGGTCACAATGGGACCATTACGGTTCACGGCAGCCGGAAGGTGGCTCTGGAGTGTGAGGAAGGCGATGCGGCTTATGCGGAATCTGTTTGTGCTACAGAGGAGTTGAAGTTTTATAAAGACAATGTTGACCCAACAGATATGACCTCTCTGAAAAAGCCGACTACGGAGAACGAGCCGGCGATGAAGTTTAAATCGGCTGATGAAACTAAACTTGTTGATTTTATTCCAGGTGACTCATCTCAGCAGTTTAGCATCAGTGCAAATCTGGATCCGAAATAGGAAAGCGCGCTCATCGAGTTCATCCGTGAGAATAGGGACATCTTCGCATGGAAACCCTCTGACATGCCAGGTGTACCTAGAGAACTCGCTGAGCATACTCTCAATATTGATCCTAAATTTAAGCCAGTCAGACAGTTCCTTCGGCGGTTTAATGAAGAGAGGCGGAAAGCTATTGGTGAAGAGGTGGCCCGGCTCTTGGCGGCCGGGTTTATTGTTGAAGTCTTTCACCCAGAGTGGTTGGCTAACCCGGTGCTCGTACTCAAGAAGAACGGCACCTGGCGGATGTGTGTGGACTACACGGACTTGAACAAGGCGTGTCCGGCTGATCCTTTTGCCCTCCCCCGTATTGATCCTTTTGCTATGTATGTGTGTGGACTACACGGATTAAGATGGCAGTTAAGGACCAGGAGAAGACGGCGTTCATCACTCCCTTTGGAGCCTTCTGCTATGTATCCATGCCCTTTGGACTCAAGTGTGCACAGGTGACTTATCAGCGTTGTGTACAGAACTGTCTTCATAAGCAGATTGGGCGTAATGTTCACGCTTATGTGGATGATATTATGGTTAAGTCCATAAAAGAGGAAACCCTGATAGATGATCTAAGGGAAACCTTTGATAATCTCCGGGTCTTTAAAATGATGCTTAACCCGGCCAAGTGTGTCTTTGGTATTCCTGCAGGCAAACTCTTGGGCTTCCTGGTTTCTGACAGGGGCATTGAGGCTAACCCGGAGAAGATCAAGGCCATCACCTCCCTGGCTAAGCCGGCGTGTATAAATGACGTTCAGCGCTTGGCGGGTCGCATTGCTGCTTTAAGCCGCTTTATAAGCCATTTGGGTGAGAAGGCCATGCCCTTATATCAGTTGATGAAGAAAACTGATAACTTTGTCTGGAATGATGCAGCTAATACCGCCTTTGAGGAGTTGAAGAAGTAGCTGGCAGAGCCCCCAGTCCTTGCTGCTCTGGTTGATAAGGAGCCCTTGCTACTGTATGTGGCGGCAAACGCACGAGCCGTCAGTGTGGCTATTGTGGCAGAGCGCAAGGAGGCGGGTAAAGAACATCCGGTTCAGCGGCCGGTTTATTATGTCAGCGAAGTGCTCATTGAGTCCAAGCAACGGTACCCGCATTGGCAGAAGCTTGTGTATGGTGTGTTCATGGCAAGCCGGAAACTTAAGCATTATTTTCAGGGTCATCCCATCACTGTGGTCAGCTCTGCCCCCCTTGGTGACATCATCCAAAACAGAGAGGCCACAGGGAGAATTGCTAAGTGGGCTATAGAACTTGCACCTCATGGTCTCAGATATGTGCCACGCACTGCTGTTAAATCTCAGGCCTTGGTGGATTTCATCAATGATTGGACAGAGTCACAAGTGCCTGAGCAAAAGCCGGATAACACATATTGGACTATTCACTTCGATGGGTCCAGGCAGTTAGAGGGCTCGGGGGCTGGCGTTGTGTTGGCTTCCCCTAAAGGTGACAAGTTCCATTATGTGCTGCAGCTGATGTTTCCTTGCACTAACAATGCGGCTGAATACGAGGCCTTGCTCCATGGTCTTTGGATGGCTAAGGAAATGAGCTTGAGCCGGGTAAGATGCTTCGGTGACTCAGACTTGGTGGTTCAACAAGTATCAGGCAAGTGGGACTCTAAGGACCCTCTAATGGCGGCTTATCGCCGCGAAGTTGATGCCATTGCTGGGCACTTTCAGGGCTACCAAGTAGAACACATTGATCACAGGAAGAACTAGGCGGCTGATGCCCTAAGCCGGCTAGGCTCTCAGCGAAAGCCGGTGCCGCCTAACACTTTCTTGGATGTCCTGTATAGCCCTTCGGTTAAATTGCCTACGGAGGAAGACTTGGCTGTCCCTGACCCGGAGGCACAACTGGTGGCGGCTCTCCATATCATACCAGACTGGACAATGCCATATCTGGCTTACATGACCCGGGGCGAGTTGCCTGAGGATGAAACTTTGGCCAGGCAAATAACCCGGCGGGCCAAGTCAATGATTGTTATTGATGGCGAGTTGCATCATCGCAGTGTTACAGGAGCATTTCAGCATTGTGTCTCCCCTGAGGAAGGTCAAGAGATCTTGCGGGAGATCCATGAAGGGGATTGTGGCCATCACGCCGGCTCAAAGTCCCTTGTGGCCAAGGCTTTTCGTCATGGTTTTTATTGGTTGACGTCTCATGCTGATGTAGAGGGCTTGGTCAGTAAATGTGATGGTTGCCAGAGGTTCTCACGACGGGCTCATGTGCCGGCTCAGGAACTGAGGATGATTCCAATCACTTGGCCCTTTGCGGTCTGGGGGCTTGACATGGTTGGGCCTTTTAAAAGGTCCAAGGATAAGAAGACCCACCTCTTGGTGGCAGTTGATAAGTTCACAAAGTGGGTGGAAGCTGAGCCAGTTAGCAAGTGCGATGCAGCCACGGCGGTTCAATTTATGAAAAAGGTGATTTTCCGCTTCGGCTTTCCGCACAACATCATAACTGACAATGGCACCAATCTCTCCAAAGGCGCTATGGAAGATTTTTGTCAACGAGAGCATATCCGACTTGATGTTTCCTCAGTGGCTCATCCTCAATCCAATGGTCAAGCTGAGAGAGCTAACCAGGAGATTCTGAAGGGCATCAAGCCCGGCTTTTGGTCCCTTTGCAACGGACGCCGGGTTGTTGGGTGGAGGAGTTGCCCTCCGTCTTATGGAGTATCAACACTACTCCTAACAGGTCTACAGGCTTCACGCCTTTCTTCATGGTTTATGGAGCAGAAGCAGTCCTCCCCAGTGACATCCGTCACAACTCACCTCGCGTGGCGGCTTATGTTGAGACGGATAATGAACAGGCGCGCCAGGATGCTCTTGACTTGTTGGACGAACAGCGTGATGTGGCAGCAGCCCGTTCAGCGATTTACCAACAAGACTTGCGCCGTTATCATAGCTGCTGGGTCAAATCCCGGGTCTTCCAGGAAGGCGACCTTGTGCTCCGGCTCATCCAGGATCAAACAGATGCACACAAGTTATCCCCGCCTTGGGAAGGGCCCTTTGTGGTCAGCAAGAACTTGCACAATGGGTCGTATTACCTCATTGACATTCGGGAGCACAAAGATTCACGTAAGTCGGAGGAGGAGACCCGTCGGCCGTGGAACATAGCTCAGCTTCGGCCCTACTACACTTGAGCCACCGGCTCTCGTGGTGTACATATTTCTCTCAGACATGTATATATTATGATAAAGCAATAAAGCAGGACCTCTGTCCTATTTTCTCCTCCAAATATGCACGTGTTGTTTTTATTACAAGATTACATGATGAGGATCCGGCTTATGATCGTATTCGAATCGAGCCGTAAGCAGTAAAGTCACTTGGGGGCTTCCTGTTCAAACATGGGTCGTATTCGAACCAAAGAGAACATAGCTGTCGATACCCATTTGATTGGCAAAATGCCGAGCTCATTGGGAGGTTACCTTTGGTCACATTTGAATCATAGTTTAACCCCTCTGAGAACCGACGTGGATCGTATTCGAATCAGCGTTGTTAAACAATTTCTTAAAATCACTTGGGGGCTTCCTGTTCAAACATGGGTCGTATTCGAACCAAAGAGAACATAGCTGTCGGTACCCTCTTGATTGGCATCGCCACACCCACTGGGGGCTATATGATCGTATCCGAATCTTAGCTTAAACCCCTTTGGGCCGGGTCTCTGGTCGTATTCGAACCGGAAGCCCCTAAGTTCTTCTGCTTTATCACAAGTTCACTCTGATTATGTCAAGATGTGTACGGCCGGGTCTCACTTTGCCGGCTTAAAATGTTAGTTGAACACCATGGGTGCCATTAAAACAAGTGACTCAGAGTTGAGGTACCAACCTTGTTACCCGGGTTATCTAACCCGGAAGTATGCTACAGGCTGCTAAGTGTGTTATCATGGCTATCTTCAGGATACTACTGAGGGCCAGTCTTTTTTTATTCGTATTCCGGGTTATCCATCAAAAACACCTGATTCTCAGGGTGGTAAGCCGCCTCGAGACTTGTGATTTGCCTTTCTATGCAGGATACTTAAAGGCACCTCTTTGAGGTTGAGAAAAACAAAGGGATGATTATGACCCGGAGAAACATCAAAGAGACAACTTCAAAAGATCTTGGCATTCAATATGTGCACGATGGCATGGCAGAGATAGACTGTTGCACCTACTTTATTACAACATTCATCAAATCTAACAAGGGTGGAGCATTGTTTGGTAAACCGACAGCCGAGTTACGATGCCCGCTGGGTGGAAGTCTCCGGCTCGTTCCTGTCCTCTCCTCCGGCTGATCCCAAGACCTGGAAGGTTGATGACTTCCAGTCGATGCCGCTGAGAGCTTCGAACTGGGCTTCCTCGTCAATTAACCCGGCCGGGTCAATCTCCGGAGCGAAGGTGTGCTGACGGGCCGGCGGGATCAGGTTGAGGGCATCATAGCGAGGGGTTGGAATCCTCTGATTCTCCGCGTCATAACCCGGCCGGTACTTGGTCAGATCTGTGTCATTCCCGATGAGGGTGGCCACCGGGCGTACAACCTTCACGCACGCTGCGAAATCCTTCTGATCGAAAGCTGAGCCGTCTTCCTTCAGGCTTGGATAGCCAAGGGCAATGTCTGCCGGGTCTAACTCCGGCAGGAATGCCTTGGCCCGGCTCAGTGCGGCGATTGCTCCGGCTCTCGCAGAAGCCCGTCGCAGCTCTTGGATCCGCTGAGGCAGAACGGCGAGCCGGCGCAGGACTTCTGCCAGGTGAGTCGGCACCTCGTTGGATAGGGCCACCACAGCTAATGCACGCTGTGACCCGGTGTAGAGCTGCTCCACCAGGGTATACACGGCCTTTAGCTTGGTGACCACGCTCTGGTTGAGGTTGGCACTTCTGGGACCTGTTTAACAGAATCAAGTAAGTCGGCGACAAGGATGAATCATGAGATATAAACATTCTAACATTGATGAAAGCCGGTGAGGCGACTTACCGAAGATGGCGGCTACCATTTGGGAAACCTGGCGCTTTAGGCCGGAGAGCTCGGCGGTCTTCTCAGAGAGAGTCTTCTCCGCCTGTTCTGCCCGGGTCACCAGTGCGGCCTTGTCTTCAGCCCAGGCCTTCCACTCAGCATAAAATTCTGTCTTCAGCCTCTCTTGAGCGGCAATGCTCGAGACAAACTTGGCGTTTGCCTTCCGGGTCTCCATCTCCTGCGTCTTCAGCCGGCTCTTGAGATCCGCAAGATCCGACTCTAGCTTCTTGCCAACAGCCTGAATAAATTTCCGGGTTATTAACAGTCATTATATAAGTCCCAAGCGTTTTCCAAGCAAAGACACTTGGCACTTGGGGGCTAATGCATATTGAACGTATCTATCTACATACAGCCGGCTCAATTGAGTAAGCCGGAACCTAAGTCTACAACATATTCACGTCATAAGTCGTCGACTTGGGGGCTAGCATGGCAAAGGTAACTATGCAGTAAGTAAGAAGATAGCAGAAAGATACCTCAGATTTTTGCTGGATCTGGTTTACTATGGCGACCTCGGCGTCCCGCCTCTTGTGTACTTGGCTGATGTAGCCAGAGACAAGTTCTCCAATGCTCAGGTTGCTGTAGTTGGAGAGATCCAGATTCGCCCGGTGGGGCTGCAGCAACTCCCCCTTAGCGGAGCACTTGGCCAACACGGTCGGTCTCCCCGGCTCAACATACTCCGTCCGGGTGATTACCACGTCCGGGTCGTCTGCTGGAGGAGCTGAGCCGGAGGCCTCCGGGTTAACCGAAGTTTCGGTCGTTGCCTTGGTAGTTGGGGCGGGGGCTTCAGGTGCCGTGTCCATTGGAGTGGTGGCTTCGGGGGCGGAGGCAGCTGGCGGTTCTTGGACTGTCACCGCCGGCTCAGGCAGATCCGGCACTCCGGCCGACTTGGTTTTCTTCACCCTCTTGGTGAGCTTTGCTTGGGCACTGAAAGAACAACAAAGGTTGGTACAAAGAATATGAATAAAGATCCGAACAACATAAGATGATTGTTGTTACCTGGGCGCGGTCTTGAAAGCCGGCAGATTTGACTGCATGGAGTCACCCGAAGAGGGGGAGGTCTCCTGGTAATTGGAGTCAGAAGAGTTGAGTGGCTGACGGATAACACCCGCCAACGGGTGAAAAGGGTACAAGTGGGAAATAACCTCAGTTCGGCGTTTCCTTGTTGCGTCGGGTAACCCGGCGGAGAGGTCGGTGTCCTTGTTGGTCCGGGTGTGACGCCGGCTTTCGTGAACCTGTCGCTTCAAAAGAAATTGAGGGTCTTGATGAGCTAAAGGATGTGAAAAGCTTACTTTCCGGGTTACCCTTCGGACTTTCAGCTGGGGCAAGGGCTCCGAGTTGGAGGAAAGTGACATTACCTCTTCAACCACCGGGTTACTTGCGCCGGTGTCATCCTGTCAATGAGCAAGTATCGATAAGGCGGACAGCAACAAACAGTGAATATAGTAAAGATTTAAATGCTCAGGAGTTACCTCTGACTCGGAGCTGTCGCTTAATTGCATCAGCTCCGAAGCAGTAGGCCTGCTTCCTTTTTTGCGAGGGGCGGCTTTCTTGGCGGCTTTCTTCGCCTTCCTGGCTTTCTTGGCCGCCTCATGGTCATAATTGACCCGCCAGAACTTATCATCAGCCTGAAAAATACAATGACAAATTTTTAAAACGGTTCAGATGAAGGTTATATGCAGACGAAGATAAAAAGTTAAAGTTAGCGGCTTACCGCTGGGGCTGGATTGGTCTTGCAGAAGGGGGCTAACCCGGTCCTTCCGCAGTCTGCCAGGCTCTCGTTTAAAAGAGCCTTGGTCTCCTCCTCTGCAACGTCTTCTGGAAGATCATTGCGGCTGTGCCTCTGAGGGTCATCCTTTCGCCCTGTGTACTCACACATTAAGCCGGGGCGGCGGCTCAATGGGATCACCCGCCAGGAGATCCAGACCCGGACCAGGTCAATTCCGTTCAGACCGTTGCCCAGGAGGGCCTTGATTTTGTTGATAGTAGGAAGCAGAGGCTGGCGCTCCGCTTGAGTCAGCTTGTCCGACAGTGGGTGAGTCGGCTCCAAACGTGTTGGGCGAAAGCCGGGCAGTGGGCTTTCATCAGCCGGGGACGTATCTTGGCAGTAAAACCAAGTCATGTTCCAGTCCTTAGGGTGGCTCGGCGGCTCTGCGTAAGGGAAATGACAGTCCCTACACCGCTGGATGGAAATGCCACCTAACTCCAGACTTGGTCCGTTGGCACACTCATTCTGGCGGTTTAAATAAAAAAGCTCTCTGAAGAGCAGCAGACTAGGCTCTTCTCCAAGGTAAACCTCGCAGAAGACTTGGAAATTGCAGATGTTGGACACTGATTTGGGCCTATATCTTGAGGCCGCAAGTCGAAGAAGTTGAGCACGTCCCTGAAAAACTTTGAGCCGGGCGGTGCGAAGCCCCGGCTCATATGATCTGCGAAAATCACTACCTCCCCGTCCTTTGGCTGTGGTCTCTCTTCTGACGGGTCAGGGGCACGGTAGGACATGATTTCCTTCTTAGGCAGATATCCGGACTTAACAAAATTGGCTAGGGTCTCGTTGGTGACGTTGGACCTCATCCAGTTGCAAGTGATGGGAGCCTTAGGAGGCATGGTGAAAGTTGGCAGTCTATGACAAAAAGAAAAAATGTCCGGGTTAACTTTAAGCCGCAGATCTACAATTCACAACTAAGGTGGCGGCTTACGAAGGGGACTAATGATATGTACTCTGGTACAGTGGGTTATTTAAGCCACAGGGGCATTCAGAGTAAGTTGGTTATCTACGGCCTTACCACAGTTGAGCCGGAGGATTCTACGGCGCGTGGTCTCTTTAAACCGGAATTGTAAGCTGCCAAGGTTCAATGGTTGCAGTTTTTACTAAGTGTGGTAAAACAGGTTTCACATATTGCTGTAACTTTTTTGGATCAAAATGGTCGGTCCAAAGAAAATTTTCTAGACCTAAAAAGCGGACGCAGGGGAGTTCTTGAGCTCGAAGGAGGTCTTATGCACTAGAAAGAAGTGTGTTTTGCAGGTAAAATGAGTACTAAACAACTACTGCAGCAAGTCTATACAGATCTAAGATCAACATGAGCAATAAGAAAGAAAGCTACCAAAGTATGTGGCAATGGCGACGAACACGAAGAACACAGACGAACCCTACGGTAGATCTATCTTACAGGGCAAGCAAGACTTACCGGAGTTGGAGAGCTGTGGAGGTTGTTGCGTTTCTCTGGTCCGTTCAGGGTGATGCAGCGGCCTGAGCTTGGTGACGACGAGAAGACCCGTGGCAGCGACGGCAGAGGAGCTCGGGCAGAGGAGCGATGGCACGAGGAAGAAGATGGGGGGGAAGTGGCTGAAAGCCCGTCGGGCCGGCCTATTTATTAGGCAAGGCCATAAGTGGGCGCGAGATTCAAGGAGACCACGCCGTGGTTATCTCCCCCCACGACGCCTCGATTTTCGGAATGACAGTAAAAGCAAAGCTCCGTTGCGGATCTGGTGGAGTAAAAAATGGGCTTAATGGAAGATGACGTCACGGCGGATTATCCGGAGTCCAGAGGATGACGTCACGCCGGGTTATGGCTTTCACATGAATGGTAAGCCGGAGATTTTTTCTGTCGGCAGAGTTGATGATTGACATGAGCCGGCTCAAATCAATCTGGGGCCTAATGTTGAGGATATAGACCTTAGAGTCACCCGCCAGGAGGGGCCGGGTTACTCATATGGTCGTTGCGAGAAGCCCGGAGCCAAGCTTGATGACGATGGGCCAGAGATGGGCTAAGACCCGGATCTGGCTTAAAGCCCGTAGTTACAATCATTATTATGGTTAAACTTGTAGCATAAGGCAAGTATAGTTGAGAGTCCGAGCTGGACACTCTTATGAGCCGGCCGGGACTCTAAGGGCTGCTGGGCGTTTTCCTCCCTATATAAAGGGACGACCCGGCAGCGGTTTAGGGACAAGAACAATCTCATCGAGAGCCGGGCATAGCAAGTTTAGCTCCCTGGTGATTGTAACCCTAATCAATACCATCTCAACTGGACGTAGGCTTTTACCTTCACCGTAAGGGGCCGAACCAGTATAAACCCTCGTGTCCCTTGTCCCACATTAACCCCTTCAAGCTTCCTAGTTGTGATGGCTCCACGACTAAGTCCTAGCTCGAGGACATCTGCCGTGACAATTCCACGACAACCTCATTACACCATCCTTCTCTATAAGCTTAAATAGTCTTGATCTCGCGGGTGTGAGATTGCTGAGTCCTCGTGACTCACAGATTCTACCAAAACAGTTGCAGGTGCCGTCGATGCCAGTGCAGATGATGGGATCGATCTCAAGTGGGAGTTCGATGAGGAACGTGGTCGTTACTATGTGTCTTTTCCTGATGATCAGTACTGGAGCCCAGTTGGGACGATCGGGGATCTAGCATTTGGGGTTGTCTTATTTTCATTTGGATGTTGACCGTAGTCGGTCTATGTGTGTATTTTGAATGATGTATGAATTATATTTATGTATTGTGTGAAGTGGTGATTGTAAGCCAACTCTTTATCCCATTCTTGTTCATTACATGGGATTGTGTGAAGATGACCCTTCTTACGACAAAACCACTATGCGGTTATGCCTCTAAGTCGTGCCTCGACACGTGGGAGATATAGCCGCATCGTGGGCGTTACAAGTTGGTAATCAGAGCCATCCCCGACTTAGGAGCTCCTGCTTGATCGAATCGCTGCCGTTGTTGAGTCTAGAACAAAAATGTTTTGAGTCTTAGGATTATATATATCGGAGAGTAGGATTCTTTTTACTCCTCAGTCCCTTCGTCGCTCTAGTGAGGTCTCCTGACGTAGAAGTTTTGACTCTTCTCTCCTCAAATTTCACTAAATTTTTTTTAGGATCACGCGGGTATCTTGGAATCGTTCTGATGGTTTTGTGACGAGAACATTGTTCTTGGTGCCTCCTGACATTTAGGGGTTGTGGCAGTGTCCCGGGGAGTTGAGCTCCGAGGTGTTGTCGTCACAATTTTATCGTTGCAGTTCTGGAATACCTGAGTTTCGCCGACATCGAAATCTCTTTTATGCAGTTGTTGGTGAGATCACCTCGACGCCACCTAGTACTGGGGCGGGAGTTCGGGAGTATTGCCATAACTTGTATAACGGATGCTTTTCGAAGGTTGAGGTAAACGATTTCCGAAGGTTTCTTGGTTATGTGTTGACGGATGGATACAGCTGGATCTAGGGATTGTTAGTTTGGGTGATATATTTTGTGTCCCGTGTATCCCCAACACCAGATTGCATAACCAGAAAGTTTCGGGAGTTTATAAGTGGGAATTCAAGTAGCTCTTAGGATATCTTTCCGACAGACGCATGATATGAGATTGGGGTTCGACGTCTAGTGGTCCGCCTGTACACGGTTGGTTTTACAGTGGTCTCGTAGTGTCTTAAAGTGTCCTTGGCTATGCCGACTCGGGGACGCTTCGTATGTCATGTGCACAGCCTTGTACATGATGGTGCTGTACGATCGAGCCCGTGTGGGCCCCACCACGAAAACTTCGGACGGAATTTCTATCATATGTTTGTTCCGGCTTATTCTGCAAGCCAATACTTTGTTTTGTTTTGAATTGTGGTATTCGAGTTGCTTCAAGTCTTATGTTGATTCCATATCTTTTTCAAGTGGCTTCTCAACTTATGGAAGTGTGATGATTTACTACGGAATTCATTCGTTCATCTTCGTTCGAATGTTTATTGTGAAGACTATATGTTGCAATTTCTATCCGTTGATTCTACTTATCTATTTGTCTATCAAGATGCTAACGGATGTCACCCTCTTCAGGATGGCTGCGCCAACGTGTCAGAATCCGGATCGCAATGAAGGGAGTCAAGCGAACCCTCCGCCACCACCTCCGCCTCCGGAGGCATGGAAAGCTATCATGGCAGCCACCAACGCCAATGCTCAGATGATTCTGCAACTCTTGCAAGAACGCACCCAAGGGCAAGGCAATCAAGGCAATCAAGGTCAAGGCAACAATCAGTCTCACTTCGCTACACTCAACCAGTTTCTCGCAAATCAGCCCAAGTCTTTCAGGTACTGTGCCGAGGCCACGGATGCTGATGATTGGCTCGTGGACATCAACAAGCATTTTGAATGTAGTAATGTCAGGCCTGAGGACTATGTCAAGTTCGCTTCTTTTCAGCTCAAGGACCAAGCTGCTGATTGGTTTCAGCAATACAAAGATTCCAGAGGAGGTCGTGTGATCACTTGGACTGACTTTTGTCGGGACTTCAAAGCGCATCACATTCCACAAAGTGTTGTTGAGAGCAAGCGTGAGGAGTTCCGCAATCTCAAGCAAGGCAACATGTCTGTGTATCAATTCAACATCCAGTTTCAGAAACTTGCTCGCTTCGCTAAACAAGACGTTCCTGATGAAAAGAGCATGATCTATCACTTCAGAGGTGGCCTTAGAGAGGATCTGCAGTTAGCTCTCGTTCTTGTTGAGCCTACTCAGTTTGATCAATTCTACAATATGGCACTGAAGCAAGAGGCTGCTCAGCTCAAGTGTGAGGCTTCTAAGAAGAGAGTCAGAGACGCAGTTCAGTCTTCTTCCTCACTTGTGGCAGCTAAGCAACAGAAGTTCTGGTTGCCTCCTCCTCCTCCGTTTCGTTAGCCTTATCAGCAGAAGAACAAAGGTGGCCATGGTTCTTCCCACTCTTCCAACTCTGGCTATCAGAACAAGTCTCAGAATCAAGCTCCAAAGTCCAATGCTCCTTATCACCGTCCACTCTCAGAGGTGACTTGCAACAAGTGTCAGCAAAAAGCTCACTATGCTAACAAGTGCTTCAACCAAAGGTGCTTTCCGCCTCCTCCTCCTGTCAGATCTTCCAGCAATGCAGTGGTCAAGCATAATCCAAAGTCTGCAAAGGTGAACATGATGAATGCATCTCAAGCGGAGGAATCTACTGATGTGATAATGGGTAATCTTCCTGCTAATGATATTCCTGCAAAAGTTCTTTTTGATACTGGTGCATCGCTTTCTTTCATTTCAAGACCTTTTGTTGCCAAGCATGAGTTTGTGACGGAAAAGATTCCTATCCCGTTGAAGGTTGTGTCTCCGGGCAAGCAAATGACATCTAATAATTGTGTCCCGGATGTTTCCATCAAGATGGGGAACTATAAATTTCTGTCTAAACCAGTGGTTCTTGGTGACTCGGATATTGATTTAATTCTCGGGATGGACTGGCTTTCTAAGCACACAGCTCAACTTGATTGTGCTGCCAGGGAAATTCAATTGACACACTCTTCTGAGGATGTTATCATTTATGCCGCTCGTGATGAAACCATGCGGTTATTTTCTCTCAATGAGAAGGGCGAATTGAATGCCATCTCTCAAATTCCAGTCGTTTGTGAGTACCAAGATGTCTTTCCAGAAGAGCTTCCGGGTATGCCTCCTCATCGGCCAGTTGAGTTCATTATCGAACTAGAGCCTGGCACTGAACCCGTTTGCAAGCATCCATACAAGCTTGGACCCAACGAGCTGAAGGAATTGAAGAAACAGCTCGATGAACAAGAGCGTCTGGGTTTGATCAGACCGAGTTCTTCTCCATGGGTTTGTGGTGTTCTTTTTGTCAAGAAGAAGGATGTCACGGACCGACTTTGTGTTGACTACCGTCCATTGAACAAGAAGACAATCAAGAACAAGTATCCACTTCCCAACATCAATGAGCTATTCGAGCAACTTAAAGGTGCCAAAGTTTTCTCGAAGCTTGACCTTCGTATGGGTTATCATCAGATTCGCATTCGTGAAGAAGATATTCCCAAGACAGCATTCAGAACAAGCTTTGGTTCTTATGAATATACTGTCGTGTCTTTCGGCCTTGTCAATGCTCCTCCAGTATTCTCTCGGATGATGAATTTCATATTCAACCCCTATACCAATGAATTCGTCCTGGTGTATCTCGATGATATATTGGTCTTCTCCAAGAATAAGAAGGATCATGCCAAACATTTGCGATTGGTGCTCGACAAGCTCAGAGAGTATCAATTCTATGCGAAGTTCTCCAAATGTGAGTTTTGCTTTGATGAAGTTCTTTTCCTTGCTCACATCATCTCTGCCAAGGGCATCGCTGTAAATCCCGAGAAGGTGTCCGCAATTGTGAATTGGGAACCTCCTCAGAATGTCAAGCAGCTCCGCAGTTTTCTTGGTCTTGCAAGCTATTGCCGAAGATTCGTTGAGAATTTCTCTAAGATTGCAAAGCCTGTTTCCAACCTCCTCCAAAAGGATGTGAAGTATGACTGGTCTCGTGAGTGTGACGTTGCTTTCAACACTCTCAAAGACAAACTAGTCACAGCTCCTGTCTTAACTCCTCCTGATGAATCCAAGCCATTTGAAGTTTTCTCTGATGCTTCTCTCCAAGGTCTCGGTGCTGTGTTAATGCAAGAGAAGAAAGTTGTGGCCTATACCTCTCGTCAGTTGAAGCCCAATGAGAAGAACTACCCCACTCACGATCTTGAGTTGGCGGCAGTTGTCCATGCATTAATTACATGGAGACATCTCTTGTTGGGAAGACAAGTGGACATATTCACCGATCACAAGAGTCTCAAGTACATCTTCACTCAGCCCAACCTCAACCTCAAGCAGACTCGATGGGTCGAAATGATTCAAGAGTACAATCCGAGTATCGAATATACTCCAGGCAAAGCCAATGTCATTGCAGATGCTTTAAGCAGGAAGGCTTATTGCAACAGCTTAATCCTCAAGCCTTTCCAACCGAATCTTTGTGAAGCTTTCCGCAAGCTGAATCTCCAAGTTGTTCCTCAAGGCTTTCTTGCCAACCTCATAGTCTCTCCTACTTTGGAAGATCAAATTCGTGAGGCACAACTTCTTGGTGCCATGGTGAAGAAGGTGAAATGTGGTATCGACAAGGGTCTTTCCAAATACAAGTGCTATCGCATTGATGACAGAGACACTTTATTCTTCGAGGACCGGATTGTGGTTCCTAAAAGTGATCTAAGGAAAGTCATAATGAACGAGGCGCACAATTCTCTCCTTTCCATTCATCCTGGAAGTACGAAGATGTATCATGACCTCAAGCAGTCGTATTGGTGGACTCGAATGAAGCGAGAAATTGCTCAATTCGTGAATGAATGTGATGTCTGTCGAAGAGTGAAAGCAGAACACGAACGACCAGCTGGTCTCCTCCAACCTCTTGCTATCCCAGAGTGGAAGTTTGATCATCTCGAAATGGACTTCGTGACTGGATTTCCAAAGTCCAAGCGCGGAAATGATGCTATCTTCGTTGTCATTGACAAGCTTTCTAAAGTGGGTCATTTCCTTCCAATCAAAGAATCCATCACAGTAGCTCAGTTGGCAGAGCTATACACCTCCAGAATTGTCTCCTTGCATGGCATTCCACAATTGATTTCTTCAGATCGTGGAAGCATCTTCACCTCTATGTTCTGGGACTCCTTCCAGAAGGCCATGGGCACAAACATTCGCTTCAGCACAGCTTTCCATCCTCAAACTAGTGGCCAAGTCGAGCGAGTCCATCAAATTCTTCAAGATATGCTCAGGGCTTGTGTCATTTCCTTTGGCATGAAATGGGAAGATTGCCTTCCATATGCCGAATTCTCCTACAACAACAGCTTGCAAGCAAGTTCGGGCAAGGCCCCATTCGAGATTCTCTATGGCAGAAAGTGTCGTACTCCTCTCAATTGGTCAGAGAGTGGTGAACGCCAACTTCTTGGCAATGACTTAATCACTGAGGCTGAAGAAATGAGTAAAGTCATCCGTGATAATCTCAAAGCCGCGCAATCGCGCCAGAAGAGTTACTATGATAGTAAGCACCGTGATTTGGCTTTCGAGATCTGTCGTGGAATTGTCACGGAAGATGTCCTTAGTGTCAGGACTTAGTTGAGAGGCCAGCGCATCTATGTGGTAGCTTGAGAGGGGTTGATTGGGATGAGAGACGCAGGGCGGTTCAACGCACAAGACAAGGGTTTAGACAGCTTCGAGCCCCGGGAAACATCATCCGGTAATAGCCCTACATGCTGTTTGAGGCTAGGTCTCATTATGCTCATGAGAGAGTCGCCGGTAAGCCGGCTCTTTGTGTCTAGCCTTAGAGATTGTTTCTTGTTGCTTGTCCCTCTTTGGGGTGCCCTGCCCCTCCTTATATAAGTTAGAGGGGCGGGTTACATGTGGAGTCCTAGTAGGACTAGGACTAGTCTATCTTCTCTTACAAGTTAATTACAAGTCCGGGTCTTGTTTCCTTGTAAAGGAAATATTCGTCATCCCTTTCCTCTTAATCCGGCCCATCATAACATGAGCCGGCCTTCTAGGCTTTGAGCCTTGTTGTCCATCTGACTCGCCCGCCGGGTTACTAATGAGTCGCCAAGATCGGGCAGGTTATCTGTGAATCGCCAAGCTCCGGGCGGGTCACCAGTGAGTCGCCAATTCCGGCCGGGTCATACCGCGGGATATATCCCCGACATTAGCCCCCAGTTTAATTTGGATTTATCCATGTTAAACTGATCCTGTAAAATAAACACAAGAACAAACTTGATAGGTTGTGCTCCGGGTTAAATTTTGTAAGCCGGCACCTGATCATCTTTAAATCCTTGTCATTTCTTTCTTGATACATGCCCATGAACTCATAGAAAATCTCCTTTAGTCGATATGTTCAAACTTTGTGAATGCAAAAAATCCAGATACTTCTTTTGAGAAATTTGGGTCAATAGGCCAGCTTCAGAGTCAATTTGCTCGCATTGGTCTCTTGTAGAGAAATATTGTAAGAAACAATCCACTTGAATCGGCTTTCAATGCTCTGACTTGACAAAAATATTGGTCTTCAAATATTCAACTTATATTCATCCGGCTTAAAGATATAAAACTTGCCAGTTTATGAGTACCAAAATTGCCGGGTTATAAATAGATGATGCCAAGTCATAATTGTCGCCGACGCCGGTTTATGATTGTTAATGACGCCGGTTTACAGACACAGGGTCATAATGATTGGTGACACCGGATCAATCTGGTTTTGCTCAAAACAGAGAAATTGAAGATATTTCTTTGATAATAATATAATACCTGTAGCCCCCAAGTCTTGAGCAGAACAAAGCGATGGCTTAAGACTTGCTTCAATATGAATACTGCCACTTTGAAGAAATCCATGTTGTTCATCCCAATCACTAGTAAAAACTGAATATTCCATATTATGTAGCCCCCAAGTGCCGGGTTGTCATGCTTGCAGCAACCTGGGACTTGTAATTGCCTGATTCTCAAAAACTTTAACCAGTGTAGCCCCCAAGGGCCGGGTCATTATGCAATAATGAGCAGGGACTTTATAAATATGATCATGTAAATTTGAACAGCAATGTGTAGCCCCCAAGGGCCGGCTTAGTAAGATAATACTGAGCTGGGACCTTTCATTGAAAATAATCATATGATGTAACCCTCACCATGGGGCTTGAACCCACGTCCACAAGGTTAAGAGCTTTGTGCTTTACCAACTAAACAGTGGATCCTTCAATAGAATGGACTAAGACTTATGTACCTTGAATTGTTGACAGGAGCAATTGGTAGCCCCCAAGGGCCGGTTTATCATAATATGATGAGTCGGGTCTTCAACAAGGCCAATAAAAAGTAATCTTGCATTAGCCCCCAAGTGCCATGGTGCATGCTGGCAGTGACATGGGACTTGCACATTTGATGTAATCTCAATTTGAATAATGTAGCCCCCATGTGCCGGGTTGTAAGCCTGCAGCGACTCGGGACTATTCCTTCCATTGTAGAATAAATCATATCCATTGATAAAATAATAGCCATTGCGCTGAAGCGACTTTGAAAACCTCAATCATAATATTAGTTTCTGATAACCATAATTAAAATCCAGCCATGTTGGCTATTAAAGATCTGACTAACCCGGTTTGAAAACCTCAATCATTCAAATCATAATGAAAATCCAGCCAAGTTTGGCTATTTAAAGATTCCAAATACCTTATCTGTTGACAAGTAAATCCGGAGTTTAAATACCCGGCGGCTCTTGGCTGATGGCGATTTATTACGCCTCCATTGTAAGCCGGAATTTTTACAACCCGGCGGCTTATAGCCTTTGAGAAAACCAAGAATTGATAACCCTTTTGAGACACCAATTTCAATCTTTGATGATGGGCTTGAACTTAATCATTTATGTAGGTCATAGCCCTGTAAATCCTGCATAGAGTTCAAACAACATATGCCCTGGTGACTTAACGTTAAAAGCCAGGGCGGGTAACCACCCAAATGTAGTCTTATCCTGCACACAAGTAGATCACAAGATCCCTTGGCGGTTTACCGCAGGGCGGGTCATAATATCTCACATATAACCACTGTGATATTGAATTTGTACTGCCGGTTTACATGACCTGTGCAGTAAGGGTGATAACTCGATCCTTAGAAGCCAATGCTTCCACATAGATGATGATTGTCATAAACTGGCGATTTATCATCGAAAATCAAGCCGGGTTAAATAGCAACCACTCATATACACTTCAGATATGAAAAAAGAGCTTCAAATAAAATCCAAAAATTGTTTGCAAAAAGAGACTTCGCAAAATTTTGAGGCTTCTGATTCGAATATGATCAGAAAACCATCCCAAAGGGGTTAAGCTAAGATTCGAATACGATCATATAGCCCCCAGTGGCTTTGGCGTTGCCGATCAAGAGGGTACCGACAGCTATGTTCTCTTTGGTTCGAATACGACCTATGTGTGAACAGGAAGCCCCCAAATGACCTTGAGAGTTGTTTAACGACGCTGACTCGAATACGATCCACGTCGGTTCCCAAAGGGGGTTGAGCTATGGTTCAAATATGACCAAGAAACTCCCCAATGAGCTCGGCAGTGTGCCGATCAAAAGGGTATCGACAGCTATGTTCTCTTTGGTTCGAATACGACCTATGTTTGAACAGGAAGCCCCCTAGTGATCATGAGAATATTTAACGACTCTGATTCGAATACGATCAGGGTCACACCAAAAGGGTTAAGCTAAATTCAAATACGATCAGCTCCCAATGGTCATTAAAGCAGGGTACCTATATTTGAGTTGTGCTTTGTAACAGACTCTCTTTGGTCCCTTTAATTTTTACTGAGAACTCGAACTTTGCGAGAGATAACCTCTTTTTGAACCGGAAATTTGTAAACCGGATATTAAGAGCTTCAAAGCTTTAGAAGATACAAATTTACCTTGAGCCGGACGATTGAACCGGATTTGAGAGCTTCAAAACTTTGCAGGAGAAAGATATCTCTTGAACCGGATTTTAAACCGGAATCTTTATTTGAACCGGCAATTTTCTAACGGCCTTTAAAGTTTCATCAATATGGTAGCAGCCTCCGGAACCGGGTTATCATTCCCTCCAACGACCCGGGGTTCCCGAGTCATGTCACTGTAGTCCCTGAGTCTCAAGATGACTCGAGGAGTTGGCTTGAGATTCTCCATATTTAACCGTGATATAAACTGGCATAACTTGTATATCATTGGTGTTGATAACACGATGTGTATCCACAGAAGGTTAAGGTGACTGCGGCGGGTTATAAATGATCCCGTATGAGCCGTGTCAGCAACTCGGCCAATGGTTCCTTCCAACTGGCTGTTTGAAGTTGAACCAAACTGTAGTGACGGCGACTCGTGCACCTGCCCATTGAACCATCCAGTGCAGACGACGGCTTATAATATATGATAATTTGCCTCCAGTTTGTTGGAAGAAAACCGGGCTTCCCAAGTAGTGACTTGCTCATAATCAATAAACAACTCATCCAGCCAAGTGCGGCCTGGTGTGTTGATGTAGATCAGGCCGCGAGAGACGGACGGTAAAGACGATCGTAACATCAGAGGCGGCACAGACAGATGAGTCGGCCGTGGCGTTGTAAACCGGTGTGGATGGGTGAGTTGTCCTCCTTGTTGTAAGCTGGCGTGGTCGCGAGAGACGGCCACGGCGTGGTAAGCCGGCGCGGTCGCGAGAGACGGCCACGGCGTTGTAAGCCGGTGCGAGGGTCCGTTGAATAACGAAGACCACCTGTGCCAAAAGATGTTGGCGTGCCTCCATCTCCGCAGTATAATATCACTTTTTGTCATAAATAATTGCCCTGTATAAGCAATATTGCAGACCAAGGCAAACATAAACTATTCTTTGACAAAAATAATATGTACTAAAAATATATTTTAGATGGATATCACCTGATGTGTTTAGGCCTAAAATAATCCGCCATGAAGTTGATGATCACTAAGTGAAACTGGAATCCTTCACGGATGAATCGGCCGTGGGAGCAGATAGATAAACCGGCCACGGTGTTTGTGAGCCGGTGCGGATGAGCAAGTTGTCCTCCGCGTTGTAAGCCGGCGCGGACGCGTGAACCGACCACGAGGGCGGACGGGCAAGTCGTCCGCGGCGTTGTAAGGCGGTGCGGACGAGCGAGTCGGCCGGCGCATTGATGTAATCCGAATCATGACACGCTAGTCCATGAAGCCGCGTGGTACCGCCGAACGTGCCTCCATGGCATAACACCACTTTGTATGAATGATTCTCCTGCATATGAAAATACCGTAGAGCAGAGTAGTTGTGCTCATAGCAATTAAAGTATATTAAGAAAAATGCATAGGAGAAATAACACCTGATTCGCGCGGACTAAGGAGGGGCAGGGCGGGGGAGACGCCTGCGTGGGAGGCCGTGTGGGTAATGGCTGACAAGGTAATGTGTCGGTCCAGTCTGCGGCCAGTGGCAACAGAGACGCTCGCGAGCGATGGCCAAGTCCTTCTCCGAATTGTGGATTTTTTTTACGCGTTCACGCAATTGTAGCCAGCCAATCCAATAATTTCCTTGTTCTTTTCCCGATCTACTAGTACTCAAACAGTACTATCCTTTTTTACAGTACTAGTGGAAGCGCTTGGGGGCTCTTTGGATTTGACTCGGGCTTCAGGCTTTCCTTCGATCTTTGCTCCATGCTCGTGGAAGTAGCAGCAACAGCGTACACTGATACGCCTTAGGACTTGATGCGAGCGCCCAAATGATTGTTTCTCAGATCCAACTTGTACTAGTAGCACTTGGTCCTTTTAAAAAGTTGGCAGCAAGCCTATGGTGCCACGCCATGCAATAGTGATGCTCCGAGTTGGGTTTGGACACGGACGACAGAACCGTCAAAGTCTTTCGGTCTCCGCAAGTTGCACGTCGTATCGATTGATTTCAGATGCAAGATTTCGACCCTCAACGACAACAGAAATTAATCCAGCCCCGACGGATCATCTGGTGGTGTGCGCCGACGCATAAACACGACCCTAATTTCTCCTTTGATTTTTAAAACGTGTATACGTTGCTTTGACTGTTTGTTGATGATGTTGTCTTCTGCGCCGACTTCTTTTTCATCCGGATAATTGCAAACTTCTCAATCCTTTTAGAGAAATCCCTTCAAGAACTCAACACCACCGTGCGCAGGCCCCACGGTGGGCGCCAACTGTCGTGGAATTGTCACGGCAGATGTCCTTAGTGTCAGGACTTAGTCACGAGGCCAGCGCATCTATGTGGTAGCTTGAGAGGGGTTGATTGGGATGAGAGACGCAGTGCGGTTTAACGCACAAGACAAGGGTTTAGACAGCTTCGGGCCCCGGGAAACATCATCCGGTAATAGCCCTACATGTTGTTTGAGGCTAGGTCTCATTATGCTCATGAGAGAGTCGCCGGTAAGCCGGCTCTTTGTGTCTAGCCTTATAGATTGTTTCTTGTTGCTTGTCCCTCTTTGGGGTGCCCTGCCCCTCCTTATATAAGTTAGAGGGGCGGGTTACATGTGGAGTCCTAGTAGGACTAGGACTAGTCTATCTTCTCTTACAAGTTAATTACAAGTCCGGGTCTTGTTTCCTTGTAAAGGAAATATTCGTCATCCCTTTCCTCTTAATCCGGCCCATCATAACATGAGCCGGCCTTCTAGGCTTTGAGCCTTGTTGTCCATCTGACTCGCCCGCCGGGTTACTAATGAGTCGCCAAGATCGGGCAGGTTATCTGTGAATCGCCAAGCTCCGGGCGGGTCACCAGTGAGTCGCCAATTCCGGCCGGGTCATACCGCGGGATATATCCCCGACAAGATCGGAGACCATGTCTACCTCCACGTCTCTCCAATGAAAGGCACTCGTCGCTTCGGTATCAAAGGGAAGCTTGCCCCTAGATACGTGGGTCCTTTCAAGATCATTGGCAAAAGACGGCGACCTCGCCTATCAACTTGAGCTTCCTTCCAACTTCGCGAACGTGCACGATGTGTTCCACATGTCACAGCTCCGCAAGTGCTTCAAGACTCCTGAGCGCACTATCAACTTCGAAGAGATTGACCTCCAAGAAGATCTGTCTTATCATGAGCACCCCGTTGCTATTATTGAAGAAACTGAGCGCAAGACTCGCAACAAGTCAATCAAATTCCTGAAAGTGAAGTGGTCGCACCATTCCGACAGGGAAGCCATGTGGGAACGCGAGGACCATCTCCGTTCCAAATATCCGGAGTTCTTTTAGTCCTAGATCTCGGGACGAGATCCTCTCGTAGTGGTGGAGTGTTGTAACACCCCGGATGTAACTTTCCATATTTGTAACTCCAACTCTTGCCATTTTCGGCTATGTGCTATGATATTCTCCTCCGTGGTCGGGTTTTGTCTTTCGTTTTGCAGTTTGTTCATGTCATGCATTTCATTCATGTCATCATGTGCATTGCATTTGCATACGTGTTCGTCTAATGCATCCGAACATTTTCCCCGTTGTCCGTTTTGCAATTCGGCGCTCCCATCTCCTCCGGTGCACCCCTCTTGTTTTCTTTCGTGAGCGGGTGTCAAATGTTCTCGGAATGAACCGAGGCTTGTCAAGTGGCCTTGGTATACAACCGGTAGACCACCGGTCAAGTTTCGTTCCATTTGGAGGTCGTTTGGTACTCCAACGGTTAACCGGGCATCCGCAAAGTCCTTTTGTGTGTTGCAGCAAAACCCCCCTAAAACCAGCCCAAAACCCACCAAACTCCCTTCCATGCTCTAGGTCGTTCGATCACGATCGTGTGGGCGAAAACCGCACCTCATTTGGAGCCTCCTAGTTCCCTCTACCTATTTATATGCCTCCCGTGCCGAAATCAATCGCAGACGAAACCCTAACCTCGCCCTCCGGCGCCGCCGGACATTTCTTCCACCGACGGACGTGTCCGTTTCCACCGCCGCCGCCACGTGTTGCCTCCGGATTCGCCGCCGCCGCGCCCACTTCGCCGTCGCCGCCGGCCCGCCCGAGCCCGTGGGAAGCCCTCGCGGCCCGCGAGCCCGAGCC
>NC_057799.1:193984375-193994066 GCF_018294505.1 Triticum aestivum
CGACCGCGCCCCTCCCCCCGTCGTCCCCGACGTCTCCTTCCTCCTCGTCGCGCCCCGCCGCCTCCTCTCCTTCCTCCGTCGCCGGCCGCCATCTCCGGCCACCGCCCCGTCGAGCTCGAGACCCCATCGGGCCAGATCTGGATCGCCCGAACCCGTGCGTTGACTTTCTTCCTCCCCCATTTTTTCGCCAAGTCCTGTGATTTCTACAGCATGTGCACCTGTTCATCATGGCATAACTCTCTGTACATAGTTCCGTTTCGCGCGTGCAATACGTAGAATTGTTCGTCTCGTGATGCTCTACATTTTGTTCAATTGCACCCTGTTCATTAGAGGCCATCTTGATGCCAAAATCTCTGTTGCAAGAGTGCTAGTTGCTGTTATCTGCTGGTTCTTAGCAGAACTTGGAGATTTGTTTTGTCTGTATCGTTTAATATGTGCATCTTATGGGCATGAGCTCTACATGTGTTTTGTTTTATGCCATGCCATATTTCCAGTGGTGTATGCCATGTATTTTTGTGATCTCTGTGGTGACTAGCACAAGCATGCAAACTAGGCTCCGTAATATTTCTGATTTTAGAGACTTAGTAATTTCTCCAAGTCTGTCTGTTGTTATTTTGTTGCCATGTAAACTTGATGCTACAGAGAGATCCATGCATATTTTGAGATGTTTATTAAGGATGTTTTGTAGATATTGTTGTAATTGATCCATTACTGCCCTTGTTTGCAATTATGGAGTGCCATAGCATGACTCAATCTTGCTCTAATTTTGCTATAAAATATTTCTGGCAGATTCTTAACATGATATGCAATTTTGCCAAGCTTGTTGTAGTTGATCCTTACATGCTATGTGCTTTCTCTTGCCCTGGTTAGCTTCATAAACCTGCCATCTTGCTGTAGGTATGCTTGTTTTGTCGTGCATTGCTTTGTGGTGAGTGCATCAAGCTCACCAAGATGCCTTCATATTATTGTTTCTGCCATGCTCTGTTTTCTGCTAAGTCTGAAACCTGTTAACGAAACTTGCTATGCTTACATGCTTGCCATCAAATCTTCTGGTCCTTTTTAGCTTATGGTCATTAAGGGACTTTTGTCATATGCAATTAGTATAATACTGCCATGCCTTGTTTTTCCATGTTAAGTTCTTGTAGCATGTTGATTTCGTGCACTGAACATTGCTACCTGATGCTGTTTCTGCCATGTCCAGTAATTTCACTAAGTCTGTGAACCTGTTATCTTTTGCACTTTTGCCATGCTTGTTAGAGCTTGTTATGCTGTGATCTAGCCATAGCTCAGTGTTCATCTTTTGTCAAGCTTCTCCTGTAGATCACTTCCATGTGCTTGGTTGCTATGTTGGTGTGCTGTAGCATAGTTTCTTGTTGTATTCTAAGTGCTATCATGCTGTTAATCGCAGATTCGTGTCCTTTTTTGTTTTGCTTGCCTTTTGCAAACCGTGCATCCGTTTCCGGTGATCTTTATATCGATTTCGACCGAAATCATCTCAACTTTCCAGTGGCATGCTTGGTTTGCCAATTTAATGCCTTGTTCATCATTTTCCTCCCGAAGCACACATATGCATCGCATATCATATCTCGCATATCATACACGTTTTGCATCATGTTGCTTGTGCATTTCTCGTGATTGATTGTGGTTCCATTGCTTGTGTTCTTGTCTTGGGTAGAGCCGGGAGACGAGTTCGTGAACGAGGAACCTGTTGAGTACGCTTACGAGGATCAAGCTTTCGACAACTCTGAGAACCTTGCAGGCAAGATGACCACCCCTCGAAATCACTTCTATCTTTGCTTTGCTAGTTGTTCGTTCTATTGCCATGCTGCGCTACCTACCATTTGCTATATCATGCCTCCCATATTGCCATGTCAGCCTCTAACCATCCTTTCCTAGCAAACCGTTGTTTGGCTAAGATACCGCTTTTGCTCAGCCCTTCTTATAGCGTTGTTAGTTGCAGGTGAAGTTGAAGTTGGTTCCATGTTGGAACATGGATATGTTGGGATATCACAATATCTCTTATTTAATTAATGCATCTATATATTTGGTAAAGGGTGGAAGGCTCGGCCTTATGCCTGGTGTTTTGTTCCACTCTAGCCGCCCTAGTTTCTGTTATACCGGTATTATGTTCCTTGAGTTTGCGTTCCTTACGCGGTTGGGTGATTTATGGGACCCCCTTGACAGTTCGCCTTGAATAAAACTCCTCCAGCAAGGCCCAACCTTGGTTTTACCATTTGCCGCCTAAGCCTTTTTCCCCCGGGTTTTCGCGAGCCCGAGGGTCATCTTTATTTAAACCCCCGTGCCAGTGTTCCTCTGAGTGCTGGTCCAAAACTAGAGCCACTTGCAGCGCCACCTTGGGGAAACTCGAGGATTGGTTTTAGCTGTACGTAGTGTTCATCCGGTGTGCCCTGAGAACGAGATATGTGCAGCTCCTATCGGGATTTGTCGGCACATTCGGGCGGCTTTGCTGGTCTTGTTTTACCATTGTCGAAATGTCTTGTAAACCGGGATTCCGAGACTGATCGGGTCTTTCCGGGAGAAGGTTTATCCTTCGTTGACCGTGAGAGCTTATGATGGGCTAAGTTGGGACACCCCTGCAGGGTATTATCTTTCGAAAGCCGTGCCCGCGGTTATGAGGCAGATGGGAATTTGTTAATGTCCGGTTGTAGAGAACTTGTCACTTGACCCAATTAAAATACATTAACTGCGTGTGTAGCCGTGATGGTCTCTTCTCGGCGGAGTCCGGGAAGTGAACACGGTCTGAGTTATGTATGACGTAAGTAGGAGTTCAGGATCACTTCTTGGTCATTGCTAGATGACGACCGTTCCGTTGCTTCTCTTCTCGCTCTCTTTTGCGTATGTTAGCGACCATATATGCTTATTGCCTGCTGCAGCTCCACCTCATTACACCATCCTTCCCTATAAGCTTAAATAGTCTTGATCTCGCGGGTGTGAGATTGCTGAGTCCTCGTGACTCACAGATTCTACCAAAACAGTTGCAGGTGCCGTCGATGCCAGTGCAGATGATGGGATCGATCTCAAGTGGGAGTTCGATGAGGAACGTGGTCGTTACTATGTGTCTTTTCCTGATGATCAGTAGTGGAGCCTAGTTGGGATGATCGGGGATCTAGCATTTGGGGTTGCCTTATTTTCATTTGGATCTTGACCGTAGTCGGTCTATGTGTGTATTTTGAATGATGTATGAATTATATTTATGTATTGTGTGAAGTGGCGATTGTAAGCCAACTCTTTATCCCATTCTTGTTCATTACATGGGATTGTGTGAAGATGACCCTTCTTGCGACAAAACCACTATGCGGTTATGCCTCTAAGTCGTGCCTCGACACGTGGGAGATATAGCCGCACCGTGGGCGTTACAAGTTGGTAATCAGAGCCATCCCCGACTTAGGAGCCCCTGCTTGATCGAATCGCTGGCGTTGTTGAGTCTAGAACAAAAATGTTTTGAGTCTTAGGATTATATATATCGGAGAGTAGGATTCTTTTTACTCCTCAGTCCCTTCGTCGCTCTGGTGAGGTCTCCTGACGTAGAAGTTTTGACTCTTCTCTCCTCAAATTTCACCAATTTTTTTTAGGATCACGCGGGTATCTTGGAATCGTTCCGATGGTTTTGTGACGAGAACATTGTTCTTGGTGCCTCCTGACATTTAGGGGTTGTGGCAGTGTCCCGGGGAGTTGAGCTCCGAGGTGTTGTCGTCACAATTTTATCGTTGCAGTTCTGGAATACCTGAGTTTCGCCGACATCGAAATCTGTTTTATGCAGTTGTTGGTGAGATCACCTCGATGCCACCCAGTACTGGGGCGGGAGTTCGGGAGTATTGCCATAACTTGTATAACGGATGCTTTTCGAAGGTTGAGGTAAACGATTTCCGAAGGTTTCTTGGTTATGTGTTGACGGATGGATACAGCTGGATCTAGGGATTGATAGTTTGGGTGATATATTTTGTGTCCCGTGTATCCCCAACACCAGATTGCATAACCAGAAAGTTTCGGGAGTTTATAAGTGGGAATTCAAGTAGCTCTTAGGATATCTTTCCGACAGACGCGTGATATGAGATTGGGGTTCGACGTCTAGTGGTCCGCCTGTACACGGTTGGTTTTACAGTGGTCTCGTAGTGTCTTAAAGAGTCCTTGGCTATGCCGACTCGGGGACGCTTCGTATGTCATGTGCACAGCCTTGTACATGATGGTGCTGTACGATCGAGCCCGTGTGGGCCCCACCACGAAAACTTCGGACGGAATTTCTATCATATGTTTGTTCCGGCTTATTCTGCAAGCCAATACTTTGTTTTGTTTTGAATTGTGGTATTCGAGTTGCTTCAAGTCTTATGTTGATTCCATATCTTTTTCAAGTGGCTTCTCAACTTATGGAAGTGTGATGATTTACTACGGAATTCATTCGTTCATCTTCGTTCGAATGTTTATTGTGAAGACTATATGTTGCAATTTCTATCCGTTGATTCTACTTATCTATTTGTCTATCAAGATGCTAACGGATGTCACCCTCTTCAGGATGGCTCCGCCAACGCGTCAGAATCCGGATCGCAATGAAGGGAGTCAAGCGAACCCTCCGCCACCACCTCCGCCTCCGGAGGCATGGCAAGCTATCATGGCAGCCACGAACGCCAATGCTCAGATGATTCTGCAACTCTTGCAAGAACGCACCCAAGGGCAAGGCAATCAAGGCAATCAAGGTCAAGGCAACAATCAGTCTCACTTCGCTACACTCAACCAGTTTCTCGCAAATCAGCCCAAGTCTTTCAGCTACTGTGCCGAGGCCACGGATGCCGATGATTGGCTCGTGGACATCAACAAGCATTTTGAATGTAGCAATGTCAGGCCTGAGGACTATGTCAAGTTCGCTTCTTTTCAGCTCAAGGACCAAGCTGCTGATTGGTTTCAGCAATACAAAGATTCCAGAGGAGGTCGTGTGATCACTTGGACTGACTTCTGTCGGGACTTCAAAGCGCATCACATTCCACAAAGTGTTGTTGAGAGCAAGTGTGAGGAGTTCCGCAATCTCAAGCAAGACAACATGTCTGTGTATCAATTCAACATCCAGTTTCAGAAACTTGCTCGCTTCGCTAAACAAGACGTTCCTGATGAAAAGAGCATGATCTATCACTTCAGAGGTGGCCTTAGAGAGGATCTGCAGTTAGCTCTCGTTCTTGTTGAGCCTACTCAGTTTAATCAATTCTACAATATGGCACTGAAGCAAGAGGCTGCTCAGCTCAAGTGTGAGGCTTCTAAGAAGAGAGTCAGAGACACAGTTCAGTCTTCTTCCTCACTTGTGGCAGCTAAGCAACAGAAGTTCTGGTTGCCTCCTCCTCCTCCGTTTCGTCAGCCTTATCAGCAGAAGAACAAAGGTGGCCATGGTTCTTCCCACTCTTCCAACTCTGGCTATCAGAACAAGTCTCAGAATCAAGCTCCAAAGTCCAATGCTCCTTATCACCGTCCACTCTCAGAGGTGACTTGCAACAAGTGTCAGCAAAAAGCTCACTATGCTAACAAGTGCTTCAACCAAAGGTGCTTTCCGCCTCCTCCTCCTGTCAGATCTTCCAGCAATGCAGTGGTCAAGCATAATCCAAAGTCTGCAAAGGTGAACATGATGAATGCAGCTCAAGCGGAGGAATCTACTGATGTGATAATGGGTAATCTTCCTGCTAATGATATTCCTGCAAAAGTTCTTTTTGATACTGGTGCATCGCTTTCTTTCATTTCAAGACCTTTTGTTGCCAAGCATGAGTTTGTGACGGAAAAGATTCCTATCCCGTTGAAGGTTGTGTCTCTGGGCAAGCAAATGACATCTAATAATTGTGTCCCGGATGTTTCCATCAAGATGGGGAACTATAAATTTCTGTCTAAACTAGTGGTTCTTGGTGACTCGGATATTGATTTAATTCTCGGGATGGACTGGCTTTCTAAGCACAAAGCTCAACTTGATTGTGCTGCCAGGGAAATTCAATTGACACACTCTTCTGAGGATGTTATCATTTATGCCGCTCGTGATGAAACCATGCGGTTATTTTCTCTCAATGAGAAGGGCGAATTGAATGCCATCTCTCAAATTCCAGTCGTTTGTGAGTACCAAGATGTCTTTCCAGAAGAGCTTCCGGGTATGCCTCCTCATCGGCAAGTTGATTTCGTTATCGAACTAGAGCCTGGCACTGAACCCGTTTGCAAGCATCCATACAAGTTTGGACCCAACAAGCTGAAGGAATTGAAGAAACAGCTCGATGAACAAGAGCGTCTGGGTTTGATCAGACCGAGTTCTTCTCCATGGGGTTGTGGTGTTCTTTTTGTCAAGAAGAAGGATGGCACGGACCGACTTTGTGTCGACTACCGTCCATTGAACAAGAAGACAATCAAGAACAAGTATCCACTTCCCAACATCAATGAGCTATTCGAGCAACTTAAAGGTGCCAAAGTTTTCTCGAAGCTTGACCTTCGTATGGGTTATCATCAGATTCGCATTCGTGAAGAAGATATTCCCAAGACAGCATTCAGAACAAGCTTTGGTTCTTATGAATATACTGTCGTGTCTTTCGGCCTTGTCAATGCTCCTCCAGTATTCTCTCGGATGATGAATTTCATCTTCAACCCCTATACCAATGAATTCGTCCTGGTGTATCTCGATGATATATTGGTCTTCTCCAAGAATAAGAAGGGTCATGCCAAACATTTGCGATTGGTGCTCGACAAGCTCAGAGAGTATCAATTCTATGCGAATTCTCCAAATGTGAGTTTTGGCTTGATGAAGTTCTTTTCCTTGGTCACATCATCTCTGCCAAGGGCATCGCTGTAAATCCCGAGAAGGTGTCCGCAATTGTGAATTGGGAACCTCCTCAGAATGTCAAGCAGCTCCGCAGTTTTCTTGGTCTTGCAAGCTATTGCCGAAGATTCGTTGAGAATTTCTCTAAGATTGCAAAGCCTCTTTCCAACCTCCTTCAGAAGGATGTGAAGTATGTCTGGTCTCCGGAGTGTGACGTTGCTTTCAACACTCTCAAAGACAAACTAGTCACAGCTCCTGTCTTAACTCCTCCTGATGAATCCAAGCCATTTGAAGTTTTCTCTCATGCTTCTCTCCAAGGTCTCGGTGCTGTGTTAATGCAAGAGAAGAAAGTTGTGGCCTATACCTCTCGTCAGTTGAAGCCCAATGAGAAGAACTACCCCACTCACGATCTTGAGTTGGCGGCAGTTGTCCATGCATTAATAACGTGGAGACATCTCTTGTTGGGAAGACAAGTGGACATATTCACCGATCACAAGAGTCTCAAGTACATCTTCACTCAGCCCAACCTCAACCTCAGGCAGACTCGATGGGTCGAAATGATTCAAGAGTACAATCCGAGTATCGAATATACTCCAGGCAAAGCCAATGTCATTGCAGATGCTTTAAGCAGGAAGGCTTATTGCAACAGCTTAATCCTCAAGCCTTTCCAACCGGAACTTTGTGAAGCTTTCCGCAAGCTGAATCTCCAAGTTGTTCCTCAAGGCTTTCTTGCCAACCTCATAGTCTCTCCTACTTTGGAAGATCAAATTCGTGAGGCACAACTTCTTGGTGCCATGGTGAAGAAGGTGAAACGTGGTATCGACAAGGGTCTTTCCAAATACAAGTGCTATCGCATTGATGACAGAGACACTTTATTCTTCGAGGACCGGATTGTGGTTCCTAAAAGTGATCTAAGGAAAGTCATAATGAACGAGGCGCACAATTCTCTCCTTTCCATTCATCCTGGAAGTACGAAGATGTATCATGACCTCAAGCTGTCGTATTGGTGGACTCGAATGAAGCGAGAAATTGCTCAATTCGTGAATGAATGTGATGTCTGTCGAAGAGTGAAAGCAGAACACGAACGACCAGCTGGTCTCCTCCAACCTCTTGCTATCCCAGAGTGGAAGTTTGATCATCTCGAAATGGACTTCGTGACTGGATTTCCAAAGTCCAAGCGCGGAAATGATGCTATCTTCGTTGTCATTGACAAGCTTTCTAAAGTGGGTCATTTCCTTCCAATCAAAGAATCCATCACAGTAGCTCAGTTGGCAGAGCTATACACCTCCAGAATTGTCTCCTTGCATGGCATTACACAATTGATTTCTTCAGATCGTGGAAGCATCTTCACCTCTAGGTTCTGGGACTCCTTCCAGAAGGCCATGGGCACAAACATTCGCTTCAGCACAGCTTTCCATCCTCAAACTAGTGGCCAAGTCGAGCGAGTCAATCAAATTCTTCAAGATATGCTCAGGGCTTGTGTCATTTCCTTTGGCATGAAATGGGAAGATTGCCTTCCATATGCCGAATTCTCCTACAACAACAGCTTGCAAGCAAGTTCGGGCAAGGCCCCATTCGAGATTCTCTATGGCAGAAAGTGTCGTACTCCTCTCAATTGGTCAGAGAGTGGTGAACGCCAACTTCTTGGCAATGACTTAATCACTGAGGCTAAAGAAATGTGTAAAGTCATCCATGATAATCTCAAAGCCGCGCAATCGCGCCAGAAGAGTTACTATGATAGTAAGCACCGTGATTTGGCTTTCGAGATCGGAGACCATGTCTACCTCCACGTCTCTCCAATGAAAGGCACTCGTCGCTTCGGTATCAAAGGGAAGCTTGCCCCTAGATACGTGGGTCCTTTCAAGATCATTGGCAAAAGAGGCGACCTCGCCTATCAACTTGAGCTTCCTTCCAACTTCGCGAACGTGCGCGATGTGTTCCACGTGTCACAGCTCCGCAAGTGCTTCAAGACTCCTGAGCGCACTATCAACTTCGAAGAGATTGACCTCCAAGAAGATCTGTCTTATCATGAGCACCCCGTTGCTATTCTTGAAGAAACTGAGCGCAAGACTCGCAACAAGTCAATCAAATTCCTGAAAGTGAAGTGGTCGCACCATTCCGACAGGGAAGCCACGTGGGAACGCGAGGACCATCTCCGTTCCGAATATCCGGAGTTCTTTCAGTCCTAGATCTCGGGACGAGATCCTCTCGTAGTGGTGGAGTGTTGTAACACCCCGGATGTAACTTTCCATATTTGTAACTCCAACTCTTGCCATTTTCTGCTATGTGCTATGATATGCTCCTCCGTGGTCGGGTTTTGTCTTTTGTTTTGCATTTTGTTCATGTCATGCATTTCATTCATGTCATCATGTGCATTGCATTTGCATACGTGTTCGTCTCATGCATCCGAACATTTTCCCCGTTGTCCGTTTTGCAATCCGGCGCTCCCATCTCCTCCGGTGCACCCCTCTTGTTTTCTTTCGTGAGTGGGTGTCAAATGTTTTCGGAATGGACCGAGGTTTGTCAAGTGGCCGTGGTATACCACCGGTAGACCACCGGTCAAGTTTCGTTCCATTTGGAGGTCGTTTGGTACTCCAACGATTAACCGGGCATCCGCAAAGTCCTTTTGTGTGTTGCAGCAAAACCCCCCTCAAAACCAGCCCAAAACCCACCAAACTCCCTACCATGCTCTAGGTCGTTCGATCACGATCGTGTGGGCGAAAACCGCACCTCATTTGGAGCCTCCTAGTTCCCTCTACCTATTTATATGCCTCCCCTGCCGAAATCAATCGCAGACGAAACCCTAACCTCGCCTCCGGCGCCGCCGGACATTTCTTCCACCGACGGACGTGTCCGTTTCCACCGCCGCCGCCACGTGTCGCCTCCGGATTCGCCGCCGCC
>NC_057799.1:193994929-194065240 GCF_018294505.1 Triticum aestivum
CGCCCGTCGTCCCCGACGTCTCCTTCCTCCTCGTCGCGCCCCACCGCCTCCTCTCCTTCCTCCGTCGCCGGCCGCCATCTCCGGCCACCGCCCCGTCGAGCTCGAGACCCCATCGGGCCAGATCTGGATCGCCCGAACCCGTGCGTTGACTTTCTTCCTCCCCCATTTTTCCGCTAAGTCCTGTGATTTCTACAGCATGTGCACCTGTTCATCATGGCATAACTCTTTGTACATAGTTCCGTTTCGCGCGTGTAATATGTCAAATTGTTCGTCTCGTGATGCTCCACATTTTGTTCAATTGCACCATGTTCATTAGAGGCCATCTTGATGCCAAAATCTCTATTGCAAGAGTGCTAGTTTCTGTTATCTGCTGGTTCTTAGCAGAACTGGGAGATTTGTTTTGTCTGTATCATTTAATCTGTGCACCTTATGGGCATGAGCTCTACATGTGTTTTGTTTTATGCCATTCCATATTTCCAGTGGTGTATGCCATGTATTTTTGTGATCTCTGTGGTGACTAGCACAAGCATGCAAACTAGGCTCCGTAATGTTTCTGATTTCAGAGACTTAGTAATTTCTCTAAGTCTTTGTCTGTTGTTATTTTGTTGCCATATAAACTTGATGCTACAGAGAGATCCATGCATATTTTGGAGATGTTTAGTAAGGATGTTTTGTAGATGTTGTTGTAATTGATCCATTACTGCCCTTGTTTGCAATTATGGAGTGCCATAGCATGACTCAATATTGCTCTAATTTTGCTATAAAATATTTCTGGCAGATTCTTAACATGATATGCAATTTTGCCAAGCTTGTTGTAGTTGATCCTTACATGCTATGTGCTTTCTCTTGCCCTGGTTAGCTTCATAAACCTGCCATCTTGCTGTAGGTATGCTTTTTTTGTCATGCATTGCTTTGTGGTGAGTGCATCAAGCTCACCAAGATGCCTTCATATTATTGTTTCTGCCATGCTCTGTTTTCTGCTAAGTCTGAAACCTGTTAACGAAACTTGCTATGCTTACATGCTTGCCATCATATCTTCTGGTCCTTTTTAGCTTATGGTCATTAAGGGACTTTTGTCATATGCAATTAGTAGAATACTGCCATGCCTTGTTTTGCCATGTTAAGTTCTTGTAGCATGTTGATTTCGTGCACTGAACATTGCTACCTGATGCTGTTTCTGCCATGTCCAGTAATTTCACTAAGTCTGTGAACCTGTTATCTTTTTCACTTTTGCCATGCTTGTTTGAGCTTGTTATGCTGTGATCTAGCCATAGCTCAGTGTTCATCTTTTGTCAAGCTTCTCCTGGATCACTTCCATGTTCTTGTTGCTATGTTGGAGTGCTGTAGCATAGTTTCTTGTTGTATTCTAAGTGCTATCATGCTGTTAATCGCAGATTCGTGTCCTTTTTTGTTTTGCTTGCCTTTTGCAAACCGTGCATCCGTTTCCGGTGATCTTTATATCGATTTCGACCGAAATCATCTCAACTTTCCAGTGGCATGCTTGGTTTGCCAATTTACTGCCTTGTTCATCATTTTCCTCCCGAAGCACGCATATGCATCGCATATCATATCTCGCATATCATACATGTTTTGCATCATGTTGCTTGTGCATTTCTCGTGATTGATTGTGGTTCCATTGCTTGTGTTCTTGTCTTGGGTAGAGCCGGGAGACGAGTTCGTGAACGAGGAACCTGTTGAGTACGCTTACGAGGATCAAGCTTTCGACAACTCTGAGAACCTTGCAGGCAAGATGACCACCCCTCGAAATCACTTCTATCTTTGCTTTGCTAGTTGTTCGTTCTATTGCCATGCTGCGCTACCTACCATTTGCTATATCATGCCTCCCATATTGCCATGTCAGCCTCTAACCATCCTTTCCTAGCAAACCGTTGTTTGGCTAAGATACCGCTTTTGCTCAGCCCTTCTTATAGCGTTGTTAGTTGCAGGTGAAGTTGAAGTTGGTTCCATGTTGGAACATGGATATGTTGGGATATCACAATATCTCTTATTTAATTAATGCATCTATATATTTGGTAAAGGGTGGAAGGCTCGGCCTTATGCCTGGTGTTTTGTTCCACTCTAGCCGCCCTAGTTTCTGTTATACCGGTATTATGTTCCTTGAGTTTGCGTTCCTTACGCGGTTGGGTGATTTATGGGACCCCCTTGACAGTTCGCCTTGAATAAAACTCCTCCAGCAAGGCCCAACCTTGGTTTTACCATTTGCCGCCTAAGCCTTTTTCCCCCGGGTTTTCGCGAGCCCGAGGGTCATCTTTATTTAAACCCCCGGGCCAGTGTTCCTCTGAGTGCTGGTCCAAAACTAGAGCCACTTGCAGCGCCACCTTGGGGAAACTCGAGGATTGGTTTTAGCTGTACGTAGTGTTCATCCGGTGTGCCCTGAGAACGAGATATGTGCAGCTCCTATCGGGATTTGTCGGCACATTCGGGCGGCTTTGCTGGTCTTGTTTTACCATTGTCGAAATGTCTTGTAAACCGGGATTCCGAGACTGATCGGGTCTTTCCGGGAGAAGGTTTATCCTTCGTTGACCGTGAGAGCTTATGATGGGCTAAGTTGGGACACCCCTGCAGGGTATTATCTTTCGAAAGCCGTGCCCGCGGTTATGAGGCAGATGGGAATTTGTTAATGTCCGGTTGTAGAGAACTTGTCACTTGACCCAATTAAAATACATTAACTGCGTGTGTAGCCGTGATGGTCTCTTCTCGGCGGAGTCCGGGAAGTGAACACGGTCTGAGTTATGTATGACGTAAGTAGGAGTTCAGGATCACTTCTTGGTCATTGCTAGATGACGACCGTTCCGTTGCTTCTCTTCTCGCTCTCTTTTGCGTATGTTAGCGACCATATATGCTTATTGCCTGCTGCAGCTCCACCTCATTACACCATCCTTCCCTATAAGCTTAAATAGTCTTGATCTCGCGGGTGTGAGATTGCTGAGTCCTCGTGAATCACAGATTCTACCAAAACAGTTGTAGGTGCCGTCGATGCCAGTGCAGATGATGGGATCGATCTCAAGTGGGAGTTCGATGAGGAACGTGGTCGTTACTATGTGTCTTTTCCTGATGATCAGTAGTGGAGCCCAGTTGGGACGATCGGGGATCTAGCATTTGGGGTTGTCTTATTTTCATTTGGATCTTGACCGTAGTCGGTCTATGTGTGTATTTTGAATGATGTATGAATTATATTTATGTATTGTGTGAAGTGGCGATTGTAAGCCAACTCTTTATCCCATTCTTGTTCATTACATGGGATTGTGTGAAGATGACCCTTCTTGCGACAAAACCACTATGCGGTTATGCCTCTAAGTCGTGCCTCGACACGTGGGAGATATAGCCGCATCGTGGGCGTTACAATATCAATCTTTATGTCTCAACCATTTCGAGACTCCTCGTCATGTCCGTGATCACATCCGGGACTCCGAACAACCTTCGGTACATCAAAACATATAAACTCATAATATAACTGTCATCGTAACTTTAAGCGTGCGGACCCTACGGGTTCGAGAACTATGTAGACATGACCGAGACACCTCTCCGGTCAATAACCAATAGCGGAACCTGGATGCTCATATTGGTTCCCACATATTCTACGAAGATCTTTATCGGTCAGACCGCATAACAACATATGTTGTTCCCTTTGTCATCGGTATGTTACTTGCCCGAGATTCGATCGTCGTTATCTCGATACCTAGTTCAATCTCGTTACCGGCAAGTCTCTTTACTTGTTCCGTAGTACATCATCCCGCAACTAACTCATTAGTTACAATGCTTGCAAGGCTTATAGTGATGTGCATTACCGAGTGGGCCCAGAGATACCTCTCCGACAATCGGAGTGACAAATCCTAATCTCGAAATACGCCAACCCAACAAGTACCTTTGGAGACACCTGTAGAGCACCTTTATAATCACCCAGTTACGTTGTGACGTTTGGTAGCACACAAAGTGTTCCTCCGATAAACGGGAGTTGCATAATCTCATAGTCATAGGAACATGTATAAGTCATGAAGCAAGCAATAGCAACATACTAAACGATCGAGTGCTAGGCTAACGGAATGGGTCAAGTCAATCACGTCATTCTCCTAATGAAGTGATCCCGTTAATCAAATGACAACTCATGTCTATGGCTAGGAAACATAACCATCTTTGATTAACGAGCTAGTCAAGTAGAGGCACACTAGTGACACTCTGTTTGTCTATGTATTCACACATGTATTATGTTTCCGGTTAATACAATTCTAGCATGAATAATAAACATTTATCATGATATAAGGAAATAAATAATACTTTATTATTTCCTCTAGGGCATATTTCCTTCAGTCTCCCACTTGCACTAGAGTCAATAATCTAGATTACACAGTAATGATTCTTACACCCATGGAGTCTTGGTGCTGATCATGTTTTGCTCGTGGAAGAGGCTTAGTCAACGGGTCTGCAACATTCAGATTCGTATGTATCTTGCAAATTTCTATGTCTCCCACCTGGACTAAATCCCGGATGGAATTGAAGCGTCTTTTGATGTGCTTGGTTCTCTTGTGAAATCTGGATTCCTTTGCTAAGGCAATTGCACCAGTATTGACACAAAAGATTTTCATTGGTCCCGATGCACTAGGTATGACACCTAGATCGGATATGAACTCCTTCATCCAGACTCCTTCATTTGCTGCTTCCGAAGCAGCTATGTACTCCGCTTCACACGTAGATCCCGCCACGACACTTTGCTTAGAACTGCACCAACTGACAGCTCCACCGTTCAATGTAAATACGTATCCGGTTTGCGATTTAGAATCGTCCGGATCAGTGTCAAAGCTTGCATCAACGTAACCATTTACGATGAGATCTTTGTCACCTCCATAAACGAGAAACATATCCTTAGTCCTTTTCAGGTATTTCAGGATGTTCTTGACCGCTGTCAAGTAATCCACTCCTGGATTACTTTGGTACCTCCCTGCTAAACTTATAGCAAGGCACACATCAGGTCTGGTACACAGCATTGCATACATCATAGAGCCTATGGCTGAAGCATAGGGAACATCTTTCATCTTCTCTCTATCTTCTGCAGTGGTTGGGCATTGAGTCTTACTCAATCTCACACCTTGTAGTACAGGCAAGAACCCTATCTTTGCTTGATCCATTTTGAACTTCTTCAAAACTTTGTCAAGGTATGTGCTTTGTGAAAGTCCAATTAAGCGTCTTGATCTATCTCTATAGATCTTAATGCCTAATATATATGCAGCTTCACCGAGGTCTTTCATTGAAAAACTCTTATTCAAGTATCCCTTTATGCTATCCAGAAATTCTATATCATTTCCAATCAGCAATATGTCATCCACATATAATATCAGAAATGCTACTGAGCTCCCACTCACTTTCTTGTAAATACAGGCTTCTCCAAAAGTCTGTATAAAACCAAATGCTTTGATCACACTATCAAAGCGTTTATTCCAACTCCGAGAGGCTTGCACCAGTCCATAAATGGATCGCTGGAGCTTGCACACTTTGTTAGCTCCCTTTGGATCGATAAAACCTTCCGGTTGCATCATATACAACTCTTCTTCCAGAAATCCATTCAGGAATGCAGTTTTTACATCCATTTGCCAAATTTCATAATCATAAAATGCGGCAATTGCTAACATGATTCGGACAGACTTAAGCATCGCTACGGGTGAGAAGGTCTCATCGTAGTCAATCCCTTGAACTTGTCGAAAACCTTTCGCAACAAGTCGAGCTTTATAGACAGTAACATTACCATCAGCGTTAGTCTTCTTCTTGAAGATCCATTTATTTTCAATGGCTTGCCGACCATCGGGCAAGTCAACCAAAGTCCATACTTTGTTCTCATACATGGATCCCATCTCGGATTTCATGGCCTCAAGCCATTTTGCGGAATCTGGGCTCACCATCGCTTCTTCATAGTTCGTAGGTTCGTCATGGTCTAGTAACATAACCTCCAGAACAGGATTACCGTACCACTCTGGTGCGGATCTTAATCTGGTTGACCTACGAGGTTCAGTAATAACTTGATCTGAAGTTTCATGATCATCATCATTAACTTCCCCACTAATTGGTGTAGGTGTCGCAGAAACGGGTTTCTGTGATGATCTACTTTCCAATAAGGGAGCAGGTACAGTTACCTCATCAAGTTCTACTTTCCTCCCACTCACTTCTTTCGAGAGAAACTCCTTCTCTAGAAAGGATCCATTCTTAGCAACGAATGTCTTGCCTTCGGATCTGTGATAGAAGGTGTACCCAACAGTCTCCTTTGGGTATCCTATGAAGACACATTTCTCCGATTTAGGTTCGAGCTTATCAGGTTGAAGTTTCTTCACATAAGCATCGCAACCCCAAACTTTAAGATACGACAACTTTGGTTTCTTGCCAAACCATAGTTCATAAGGTGTCGTTTCAACGGATTTCGATGGTGCCCTATTTAGAGTGAATGCAGCCGTCTCTAAAGCATAACCCCAAAACGATAGCGGTAAATCAGTAAGAGACATCATAGATCGCACCATATCTAGTAAAGTACGATTACGACGTTCGGACACACCATTACGCTGTGGTGTTCCGGGTGGCGTGAGTTGCGAAACTATTCCGCATTGTTTCAAATGAAGACCAAACTCATAACTCAAATATTCTCCTCCACGATCAGATCGTAGAAATTTTATTTTCTTGTTACGATGATTTCAACTTCACTCTGAAATTCTTTGAACTTTTCAAATGTTTCAGACTTATGTTTCATTAAGTAGATATACCCATATCTGCTCAAATCATCTGTGAAGGTGAGAAAATAACGATATCCGCCACGAGCCTCAATATTCATCGGACCACATACATCTGTATGTATGATTTCCAATAAATCTGTTGCTCTCTCCATAGTTCCGGAGAACGGTGTTTTAGTCATCTTGCCCATGAGGCACGGTTCGCAAGTACCAAGTGATTCATAATCAAGTGATTCCAAAAGTCCATCAGTATGGAGTTTCTTCATGCGCTTTACACCGATATGACCTAAACGGCAGTGCCACAAATAAGTTGCACTGTCATTATCAACTCTGCATCTTTTGGCTTCGACATTATGAATATGTGTGTCACTACTATCGAGATTCATTAAAAATAGACCACTCTTCAAGGGTGCATGACCATAAAAGATATTATTCATATAAATAGAACAACCATTATTCTCTGATTTAAATGAATAACCGTCTCGCATCAAACAAGATCCAGATATAATGTTCATGCTCAACGCTGGCACCAAATAACAATTATTTAGGTCTAAAACTAATCCCGAAGGTAGATGTAGAGGTAGCGTGCCGACCGCGATCACATCGACTTTGGAACCATTTCCCACGCGCATCGTCACCTCGTCCTTAGCCAATCTTCGCTTAATCCGTAGCCCCTGTTTCGAGTTGCAAATATTAGCAACAGAACCAGTATCAAATACCCAGGTGCTACTGCGAGCATTAGTAAGGTACACATCAATAACATGTATATCACATATACCTTTGTTAACCTTGCCATCCTTCTTATCCGCCAAATACTTGGGGCAGTTCCGCTTCCAGTGACCAGTCTGCTTGCAGTAGAAGCACTCAGTTTCAGGCTTAGGTCCAGACTTGGGTTTCTTCTCCTGAACAGCAACTTGCTTGCTGTTCTTCTTGAAGTTCCCCTTCTTCTTCCCTTTGCCCTTTTTCTTGAAACTAGTGGTCTTACTGACCATCAACACTTGATGCTCCTTTTTGATTTCTACCTCCGCTGCCTTTAGCATTGCGAAGAGCTCGGGAATTGTCTTATTCATCCCTTGCATGTTATAGTTCATCACGAAGCTCTTGTAGCTTGGTGGCAGTGATTGAAGAATTCTGTCAATGACGCTATCATCCGGAAGATTAACTCCCAGTTGAATCAAGTGATTATTATACCCAGACATTTTGAGTATATGCTCACTGACAGAACTATTCTCTTCCATCTTGCAGCTGTAGAACTTATTGGAGACTTCATATCTCTCAATCCGGGCATTTGCTTGAAATATTAACTTCAACTCCTGGAACATCTCATATGCTCCATGACGTTCAAAACATCGTTGAAGACCCGGTTCTAAGCCGTAAAGCATGGCACACTGAACTATCGAGTAGTCATCAGCTTTGCTCTGCCAGACGTTCATAACTTCTGGTGTTGCTCTTGCAGGAGGCCTGGCACCTAGCGGTGCTTCCAGGACGTAATTCTTCTGTGCAGCAATGAGGATAATCCTCAAGTTACGGACCCAGTCCGTGTAATTGCTACCATCATCTTTCAACTTTGCTTTCTCAAGGAACGCATTAAAATTCAACGGAACAACAGCACGGGCCATTTATCTACAATTAACATAGACAAGCAAGATACTATCAGGTACTAAGTTCATGATAAATTCAAGTTCAATTAATCATATTACTTAAGAACTCCCACTTAGATAGACATCCCTCTAATCATCTAAGTGATTACGTGATCCAAATCAACTAAACCATGTCCGATCATCACGTGAGATGGAGTAGTTTCAATGGTGAACATCACTATGTTGATCATATCTACTATATGATTCACGCTCGACCTTTCGGTCTCCGTGTTCCGAGGCCATATCTGCATATGCTAGGCTCGTCAAGTTTAACCTGAGTATTCCGCGTGTGCAACTGTTTTGCACCCGTTGTATTTGAACGTAGAGCCTATCACACCCGATCATCACGTGGTGTCTCAGCACGAAGAACTTTCGCAACGGTGCATACTCAGGGAGAACACTTTTATCTTGAAATTTTAGTGAGAGATCATCTTATAATGCTACCGTCAATCAAAGCAAGATAAGATGCATAAAAGATTAACATCACATGCAATCAATATAAGTGATATGATATGGCCATCATCATCTTGTGCTTGTGATCTCCATCTCCGAAGCACCGTCATGATCACCATCGTCACCGGCGCGACACCTTGATCTCCATCGTAGCTATCGTTGTCGTCTCGCCAACTTATTGCTTTTACGACTATCGCTACCGCTTAGTGATAAAGTAAAACAATTACATGGCGATTGCATTGCATACAATAAAGCGACAACCATATGGCTCCTGCCAGTTGCCGATAACTCGGTTACAAAACATGATCATCTCATACAATAAAATATAGCATCATGTCTTGACCATATCACATCACAACATGCCCTGCAAAAACAAGTTAGACGTCCTCTACTTTGTTGTTGCAAGTTTTACGTGGCTGCTACGGGCTTAGCAAGAACCGTTCTTACCTACGCATCAAAACCACAACGATAGTTTGTCAAGTTGGTGCTGTTTTAACCTTCGCAAGGACCGGGCGTAGCCACACTCGGTTCAACTAAAGTGAGAGAGACAGACACCCGCCAGTCACCTTTAAGCAACGAGTGCTCGCAACGGTAAAACCAGTCTCGCGTAAGCGTACGCGTAATGTCGGTCCGGGCCGCTTCATCTCACAATACCGCCGAACCAAAGTATGACATGCTGGTAAGCAGTATGACTTATATCGCCCACAACTCACTTGTGTTCTACTCGTGCATAGCATCAACGCATAAAACCAGGCTCGGATGCCACTATTGGGGAACGTAGTAATTTCAAAAAAATTCTACGCACACGCAAGATCATGGTGATGCATAGCAACGAGAGGGGAGAGTGTTGTCCACGTACCCTCGTAGACCAAAAGCGGAAGCGTTAACACAGCGCGGTTGATGTAGTCGTACGTCTTCACGATCCGACAGATCAAGTACCGAACGCAGGGCACCTCCGAGTTCAGCACACGTTCAGCTCGATGACGTCCCTCGAACTCCGATCCAGCCGAGTGTTGAGGGAGAGTTTGGTCGGCACGACGGCGTGGTGACGATGATGATGTTCTACCGACGCAGGGCTTCGCCTAAGCTCCGCTACGATATCGAGGTGTAATATAGTGGAGGGGGGCACCGCACACGGCTAAAAGATCGTTGATCAATTGTGTGTCCAGAGGTGCCCCCTGCCCCCGTATATAAAGGTGCAAGGGGGAGGCCGCCAGTCTAGGAGGTAGAGGCGCGCCAGGAGGAGTCCTACTCCTACCGGGAGTAGGACTCCCCCCTTTCCATGTTGGACTAGGAGTGGAAGGCGGAAGAGGTGGAGGGGAGGAAGGAAGGGGGGGCGCCGCCCCCCTCTCCTTGTCCTATTCGGACTGGGGGGAAGGGGGCGCGGCCCTGCCCTAGCCTCCTCTCCTCTCTTCCACCTAGGCCCAATAAGGCCCATTAAGTTACCGGGGGGGGTTCCGGTAACCTCCGGGTACTCCGGAAAAATCCCGATTTCACCCGGAACACTTCCGATGTCCAAACATAGGCTTCCAATATATCAATCTTTATGTCTCGACCATTTCGAGACTCCTCGTCATGTCCGTGATCACATCCGGGACTCCGAACAACCTTCGGTACATCAAAACATATAAACTCATAATATAACTGTCATCGTAACTTTAAGCATGCGGACCCTATGGGTTCGAGAACTATGTAGACATGACCGAGACACCTCTCCGGTCAATAACCAATAGCGGAACCTGGATGCTCATATTGGTTCCCACATATTCTACGCAGATCTTTATCGGTCAGACCGCATAACAACATACGTTGTTCCCTTTGTCATCGGTATGTTACTTGCCCGAGATTCGATCGTCGGTATCTCGATACCTAGTTCAATCTCGTTACCGGCAAGTCTCTTTACTCGTTCCGTAATACATCCTCCCATAACTAACTCATTAGTTACAATGCTTGCAAGGCTTATAGTGATGTGCATTACCGAGTGGGCCCAGAGATACCTCTCCGACAATCGGAGTGACAAATCCTAATCTCGAAATACGCCAACCCAACAAGTACCTTTGGAGACACCTGTAGAGCACCTTTATAATCACCCAGTTACGTTGTGACGTTTGGTAGCACACAAAGTGTTCCTCCGGTAAACGGGAGTTGCATAATCTCATAGTCATAGGAACATGTATAAGTCATGAAGCAAGCAATAGCAACATACTAAACGATCGAGTGCTAGGCTAACGGAATGGGTCAAGTCAATCACGTCATTCTCCTAATGAAGTGATCCCGTTAATCAAATGACAACTCATGTCTATGGCTAGGAAACATAACCATCTTTGATTAACGAGCTAGTCAAGTAGAGGCATACTAGTGACACTCTGTTTGTCTATGTATTCACACATGTATTATGTTTCCGGTTAATACAATTCTAGCATGAATAATAAACATTTATCATGATATAAGGAAATGAATAATACTTTATTATTGCCTCTAGGACATATTTCCTTCAATTCGGACATCGGAAAGGTTCCGAGTGATTCGGGTATTTTTTGGAGTACCGGAGAGTTACGGGAATTCGCCGGGGAGTATATGGGCCTTATTGGGCTTTAGGGGAAAGAGAGAGGAGAGGCTGCGCCCCCCCAAGGCCTAGTCCGGATTGGACTAGGGGAGGGGCTGCGCCCCCTCCTTCCTTCTCTTCTCTCTCCCCTTTCCTTGACTCCTACTCCTACTACTTGGAAAGGGGGAATCCAACTCCCGGTGGGAGTAGGACTCCTCCTGGCGCGCCTCCTCCTGGCCGGCCGCCTCTCCCTCCCTTGCTCCTTTATATACGGGGGCAGGGGCACCCCATAGACACAACAATTGATCTCTTGATCTCTTAGCCGTATGCGGAGCCCCCCTTCTACCATAATCCACCTCGATAATATCGTAGCGGTGCTTAGGCGAAGCCCTGCGTCGGTAGAACATCATCATCGTCACCACGCCGTCGTGCTGACGGAACTCTCCCACAAAGCTCGGCTGGATCGGAGTTCGAGGGACGTCATCGAGCTGAACGTGTGCTAAACTCGGAGGTGCCGTGCGTTCGGTACTAGATCGGTCGGATCGTGAAGACGTACGACTACATCAACCGCGTTGTGCTAACGCTTCCGCTTTCGGTCTACGAGGGTACGTGGACAACACTCTCCCCTCTTGTTGCTATGCATCACCATGATCTTGCGTGTGCGTAGGATTTTTTTTTGAAATTACTATGTTCCCCAACAGTGGCATCCGAGCCAGGTTTTATGCGTAGATGTCATACGCACGAGTAGAACACACGTGAGTTGTGGGCGATATAAGTCATACTGCTTAGCAGCATGTCACACTTTGGTTCGGCGGTATTGTTGGATGAAGCGGCCCAGACCGACATTACGCGTACGCTTACGCGAGACTGGTTGAACCGACGTGCTTTGCACACAGGTGGCTGGCGGGTGCCAGTTTCTCCAACTTTAGTTGAACCGAGTGTGGCTACCCCCGCTCCTTGAGAAGGTTAAAAAAGCACTAACTTGACGAACTATCGTTGTGGTTTTGATGCGTAGGTAAGAACGGTTCTTGCTCAGCCCGTAGCAGCCACGTAAAACTTGCAACAACAAAGTAGAGGACGTCTAACTTGTTTTTGCAGGGCATGTTGTGATGTGATATGGTCAAGGCATGATGCTAAATTTTATTGTATGAGATGATCATGTTTTGTAACCGAGTTATCGGCAACTGGCAGGAGCCATATGGTTGTCGCTTTACTGTATGCAACGCAAACGCCCTGTAATGCTTTACTTTATCACTAAGCGGTAGCGATAGTCGTAGAAGCATAAATTGGCGAGACGACAATGATGCTACGATAGAGATCAAGGTGTCGCGCCGGTGACGATGGTGATCATGACGGTGCTTCGGAGATGGAGATCACAAGCACAAGAAGATGATGGCCATATCATATCACTTATATTGATTGCATGTGATGTTTATCTTTTATGCATCTTATCTTGCTTTGATTGACGGTAGCATTATAAGATGATCTCTCACTAAATTATCAAGGTATAAGTGTTCTCCCTGAGTATGCACCGTTGCGAAAGTTCTTCGTGCTGAGACACCACGTGATGATCGGGTGTGATAGGCTCTACGTTCAAATACAACGGGTGCAAAACAGTTGCCCACGCAGAATACTCAGGTTAAACTTGACGAGCCTAGCATATAACAGATATGGCCTCGGAACACGGAGACCGAAATGTCGAGCGTGAATCATATAGTAGATATGATCAACATAGTGATGTTCACCATTGAAACTACTCCATCTCACGTGATGATCGGACATGGTTTAGTTGATATGGATCACGTGATCACTTAGAGGATTAGAGGGATGTCTATCTAAGTGGGAGTTCTTAAGTAATACGATTAATTGAACTTTAATTTATCATGAATTTAGTCCTGGTAGTATTAGCATATCTATGTTGTAGATCAATAGCTCGCGATGTTGCTCCCCGTTTAATTTTTATATGTTCCTAGAGAAAACTAAGTTGAAAGATGTTAGTAGCAATGATGCGGATTGGATCCGTGATCTGAGGTTTATCCCCATTGCTGCATTGAAGTATTATGTCCTTGATGCACCGCAAGGTGACAGACCTATTGCAGGAGCAGATGCAGACGTTATGAACGTTTTGACAAAAGCTCAGTATGATGACTACTTGATAGTTAAGTGCACCATGCTTTACGGCTTAGAACCGGGACTTCAAAAATGTTTTGAACGCCACGGAGCATATAAGATGTTCTGAGAGTTGAAATTGGTATTTCATACTCATGCCCGTGTCGAGAGGTATGAGACCTCTGACAGTACTTTGCCTACAAGATGGAGGAGAATAGCTCAACCAGTGAGCATGTGCTCAGATTGTCTGAGTACTACAATTACTTGAATCAAGTGGGAGTTAATCTTCCAGATAAGATAGTAATTGACAAAGTTCTCTAGTCACTATCACCAAGTTAATAGAACTTCGTGATGAACTATAATATGCAAGGTATGAAGAAAGTAATTCCCGAGCTCTTCGCGATATCGGCGAAGGTAGAAATCAAGAAAAGAGCATCAAGTGTTGATGGTTAACAAGATCACTAGTTTCAAGAAAAGGGCAAAGGGAAAGAAGGGGAACTTCAAGAAGAACGACAAGCAAGTTGCTGCTCAAGTGAAGAAGCCCAAGTCTGGACCTAAGCCTGAGACTAAGTGCTTCTACTGCAAAGGGACTGGTCACTAGAAATGGAACTGCCCTAGATACTTGGCGGATAAGAAGGATGGCATAGTGAACAAAGGTATATTTGATATACATATTACTGATGTGTACTTTACTAGTGTTTATAGCAACCCCTTAGTATTTGATACTAGTTCAGTTGCTAAGATTAGTAACTCGAAACGGGAGTTGCAGAATGAACAGAGACTAGTTAAGGGTGAAGTGACGATGTGTGTTGGAAGTAGTTCCAAGATTGATATGATCATCATCGCACACTCCCTATACTTTCGGGATTAGTGTTGAACCTAAATAAGTGTTATTTGGTGTTTGCGTTGAGCATGAATATGATTTGATCATGTTTTTTGCAATATGGTTATTCATTTAAGTTAGAGAATAATTGTTGTTCTGTTTACATGAATAAAACCTTCTATGGTCATACACCCAATGAAAATGGTTTGTTGGATCTCGATCGTAGTGATACACATATTCATAATATTGAAGCCAAAAGATGCAAGTTAATAATGATAGTGCAACTTATTTGTGGCACTGCTGTTTAGGTCATATTGGTGTAAAGCGCATGAAGAAAATCCATGCTGATGTGCTTTTGGAATCACTTGATTATGAATCAGTTGATGCTTGCAAACCATGCCTCATGGGCAAGATGACAAAGACTTCGTTCTCCGGAACAATGGAGCGCGCTACTGACTTATTGGAAATAATACATACCGATGTATGCAATCCGATGAGTGTTGAGGCTCGCGGCGGGTATCGTTATTTCTTGACCTTCACAGATGATTTGAGCAGATGTGGGTATATCTACTTAATGAAACTGAAACAGTTGAAATGTTCAAAGAATTTCAGAGTGAAGTGGAGAATCATTGTAACAAGAAAATAAAGTTTTTTCTGCGATTTGATCGCGGAGACGAATATTTGAGTTACAAGTTTGGCCTTGAATTAAAACAATGTGGAATAGTTTCACAAACTCATGCCACCTGGAACACCACAGCATAATGGTGTGTACAAACGTCATAACCGTACTTTATTGGATATAGTGCAATCTATGATGTCTCTTACCAATTTACCACTATCGTTTTGGGGTTATGCATTAGAGACAGCTGCATTCACATTAAATAGGGCACCATCTAAATCCGTTGAGACGACACCATATGAACTGTGGTTTGGCAAGAAACCAAAGTTGTCGTTTCTTAAAGTTTGGGGTTGTGATGCTTATGTGAAAAAGTTTCATCCTGATAATCTCAAACCCAAATTGGAGAAAAATGTCTTCATGGGATACCCAAAGGAGACAGTTGGGTACACCTTCTATCACAGATCCGAAGGCAAGACATTCGTTGCTAAGAATGGATCCTTTCTAGAGAAGGAGTTTCTCTCAAAAAAAGTGAGTGGGAGGAAAGTAGAACTTGATGAGGTAACTGTACCTGCTCCCTTATTGGAAAGTAGTTCATCACATAAATCTATTCCTGTGACTACTACACCAATTAGTGAGGAAGCTAATGATGATGATCATGTAACTTCAGATCAAGTTACTACCGAACCTCGTAGGTAAACCAGAGTGAGATCCGCACCAGAGTGGTACGGTAATCTTGTTCTGGAGGTCATGTTACTTGACCATGACGAACCTATGAACTATGAGCAAGCGATGGTGAGCCCAGATTCCGCAAAATGGCTTGAGGCCATGAAATCTGAGATGGGATCCATGTATGAGAACAAAGTGTGGACTTTGGTTGACTTGCCCGATGATCGGCAGACCATCAAGAATAAATGGATCTTCAAGAGGAAGACGGACGCTGATAGTAGTGTTACTATCTACAAAGCTAGAATTATCGCAAAAGGTTTTTCGACAAGTTCAAGGTGTTGACTACGATGAGAGTTTCTCACTCGTACCTATGCTTAAGTCTGTCCGAATCACGTTAGCAATTGCCGCATTTTATGAAATCTGGCAAATGGATAAACAAAACTGCATTCCTTAATGGATTTATTAAAGAAGAGTTGTATATGATACAACCAAAAGGTTTTGTCCATCGTAACGGTGCTAACAAAATATGCAAGCTCCAGCGATCCATCTATGGACTGGTGCAAGCATCTCGGAGTTGGAATATACGCTTTGATAAGTTGATCAAAGGATATAGTTTTATACAGACTTGCGGTGAAGCCTGTATTTACAAGAAAGTGAGTGGGAGCACTACAGCATTTCTGATAAGTATATGTGAATGACATATTGTTGATTGGAAATAATGTAGAATTATTCTGCAAAGCATAAAGGAGTGTTTGAAAGGAGTTTTTCAAAGAAAGACCTCGGTGAAGCTGCTTACATATTGAGCATCAAGATCTATAGAGATAGATCGAGACGCTTGATAAGTTTTTTCAATGAGTACATACCTTGACAAGTTTTTGAAATAGTTCAAAATGGAACAGTCAAAGAAAGAGTTCTTGCCTGTGTTACAAGGTGTGAAATTGAGTAAGACTCAAAGCCTGACCACGGCAGAAGATAGAAAGAGAATGAAAGTCATTCCCTATGCCTTGACCATAGGTTCTATAAAGTATGCCATGTTGTGTACCAGATCTATTGTATACCCTACACTGATTTTTGCAAGGGAGTATAATAGTGATCTAGGAGTAGATCACTGGACATCGGTCAAAATTATCCTTAGTGGAATAAGGATATGTTTCTTGATTATGGAGGTGACAAAAAGGTTCATCTTAAGGGTTACGTCGATGCAAATTTTGATACTGATCCAGATGACTATAAGTCTCAGTCTAGATACATATTGAAAGTGGGAGCAATTAGCTAGAGTAGCTCCGTGCAGAGCATTGTTGACATAGAAATTTGCAAAATACATACGGATCTGAATGTGGCAGACCCATTGACTAAACTTCTCCCACAAGCAAAACATGATAACACCTTAGTACTCTTTGGGTGTTAATCACATAGCGATGTGAACTAGATTATTGACTCTAATAAACCCTTTGGGTGTCGGTCACATGACGGTGTGAACTATGGGTGTTAATCACATGGTGATGTGAACTATTGGTATTAAATCACATGGTGATGTGAACTAGATTATTGACTCTAGTGCAAGTGGGAGACTGAAGGAAATATGCCCTAGAGGCAATAATAAAGTTATTATTTATTTCCTTATATCATGATAAATGTTTATTATTCATGCTAGAATTGTATTAACCGGAAACATAATACATGTGTGAGTACATAGACAAACAGAGTGTCACTAGTATGCCTCTACTTGACTAGCTCGTTAATTAAAGATGGTTATGTTTCCTAACCATAGACATGAGTTGTCATTTGATTAATGGGATCACATCATTAGGAGAATGATGTGATTGACTTGACCCATTCCGTTAGCTTAGCACTCGATCGTTTAGTATTCTGCTATTGCTTTCTTCATGACTTATACATGTTCCTATGACTATGAGATTATGCAACTCCTGTTTACCGGAGGAACACTTTGTGTGCTACCAAACGTCACAACGTAACTGGGTGATTATAAAGGTGCTCTACAGGCGTCTCCGTAGGTACTTGTTGGGTTTGCGTAATTCGAGATTAGGATTTGTCACTCCGATTGTCGGAGAGGTACCTCTGGGCCCACTCAGTAATGCACATCACTATAAGCCTTGCAAGCATTGTAACTAATGAGTTAGTTGTGGGATGATGTATTACGGAACAAGTAAAGAGGCTTGCCGATAACGAGATTGAACTAGGTATTCAGATACCGACGATCGAATCTCGGGCAAGTAACATACCGGTGACAAAGGGAACAACGTATGTTGTTATGCGGTTTGACCGATAAAGATCTTCGTAGAATATGTGGGAGCCAATATGAGCATCCAGGTTCCGCTATTGGTTATTGACCAGAGATGTGTCTCGGTCATGTCTACATTGTTCTCGAACCCGTAGGGTTCGCACGCTTAAAGTTCGATGACTGTTATATTATGAGTTTATGTGTTTTGATGTACTGAAGGTAGTTCGGAGTCCCGGATGAGATCGGGGACATGACGAGGAGTCTCGAAATGGTCGAGACGTAAAGATTGATATATTGGACGACTATATTCGGACATCGGAAAGATTTCGAGTGATTCGGGTACTTTTGAAGTACCAGAGAGTTACGGGAATTCGCCGGGGAGTATATGGGCCTTATTGGGCTTTAGGGGAAAGAGAGAGGAGAGGCCGCGCCCCCCCAAGGCCTAGTCCGAATTGGACTAGGGGGAGGGGTTGCGCCCCTCCTTCCTTCTCTTCTCTCTCCCCTTTCCTTGACTCCTACTCCTACTACTTGGAAAGGGGGAATCCTACTCCCGGTGGGAGTAGGACTCCTCCTGGCGCGCCTCCTCCTGGCCGGCCGCCTCTCCCTCCCTTGCTCCTTTATATACGGGGCCAGGGGGCACCCCATAGACACAACAATTGATCTCTTGATCTCTTAGCCGTATGCGGTGCCCCCCTCCACCATAATCCACCTCGATAATATCGTAGTGGTGCTTAGGCGAAGCCCTGCGTCGATAGAACATCATCATCGTCACCACGCCGTCCTGCTGATGGAACACTCCCTCAAAGCTCGGCTGGATCGGAGTTCGAGGGACGTCATCGAGCTGAACGTGTGCTGAACTCGGAGGTGCCATGCGTTCGGTACTAGATCGGTCGGATCGTGAAGACGTACGACTACATCAACCGCATTGTGCTAACGCTTCCGCTTTCGGTCTATGAGGGTACGTGGACAACACTCTCCCCTCGCATTGCTATGCATCACCATGATCTTGCGTGTCCGTAGGAATTTTTTTGAAATTACTATGTTCCCCAACAGTATATATATATAGTATGCGCCGAACAGGTGGGAGGGGACTAGCATATATATATATACTATACGTACGTGTCCATGAACAAGTGCACCTCACTCAGTGTCGGGACTTTTCGGTTTCTGAGGCATGTGCCACATCAAAGTTGTGAAATTGGCTATTCAAACATCACAAAACACCTCTTTGGGCCACATGCATGAAGGGGGTGGTTATCCTAGCTAGGACACTCACGTGTGACGCTTCCATCTATGGGCCCAAGAGGCCATCATCGATGCATGCATCACTTTGACCTACATCGGGAGAGGTTAATTAATTTCACCATCGAGGAGGATTCTTTTTGGGTTGTATTACGCTAGGAACATATAGTATGCGTCGAAGAGGGGGAAGGGGACCATCATATGGAGTACGCTTCGTGAACCTTGCTCTGTGTGGGGGCTTTACGGTTTCTGAGGCATGTGGCACATCAAAGTTGTGCATTTTGGGTATTCAACATATATTTGGCCCACATGCAAAGCGATGGTAGTTGTCCTCTCGCACCCACTTAAGCGGTTATCAGCGATGTCGATGCTTTCCATCTGTGGGCCCGCTTGGTCCATCACTACTTTTTGCCTGACAACGAGAGAGGTTAATTTGACTTGACAATTGATTTTGAATGACTTACCTATGTTTGTGCCATTATTTTCTTCAAGATTGGTCTGTACATTTACGACTTTGCTTAAAAATCGAACCATTATCTCTGGATATGTATAAATAAATAGCCATAAATTCCTAATCCTACTTCACGACATCTAATCAGTGATTTGATGCCAAATTTGTTTTACTATTTGTATAGGTACTGTATGACGATGTGGACATCGAGGATGAAGATGCCTAGAGGAGATACAAGAGGCGAATCCTGAGGGAGCTTTATGCGGGAATGCATAACACGCGTATTAGGACCTGGAACGACGGCTATGGATGCCCATTTTGCAACCACAAGATTCATGACGCATATCTAAGTGTTCTGGCGCATGCAAGAGGACGGGTCGTTGGCTCCTTCAAGCAGAAGTATTCTCGCAGGGTGGCGCACGACACATACGCCGAGTACCTGGAGAAGCTTCAGGATCGTGGCGGCCGCATGTGAGATGAGATGTGGGATGGATCAAACTATGTAGGCTTGAGTATGCTTAATGACGTTAACTATGTACTTATGGTTGAACTATGCTTATGTATGTGTACGCTTATTATCTATGTTTGAGTATGTTAAATATTTCGCCAAATTTTGGTGAAAATTACAACGGGGACCAATAAACCAGGACGGAGGTAGTACGTCAATCACACACGGTTCCCAAAATTGGAACCGTGTGCAATGACTTTCATTTTTCCTGCTATGTCAATCACACACGGTTCGCTCTAGCAAACCGTCGCCGCCAAAATTCTTTGTGGGACAGAAAACCCTCACCACCCAATTCAAAAAACAAAAAAGAAAACCCTCACTATCCCCACGTCACAAAAACCCTCACCCCGCCCGCCACCCCCTCGGCCCCTCCGGTACGTTCCCCATTCACACCTGCACAAGCTCCTCTGCGTCTATGCCATGGCACCACCTATCGCGGCGGTAAACACTTAGCTCGACGTCTGCCACCACCGCCAGGCTGCTGGCAAAGCCCACCGCATTTCGCCACTTCCACTTGCCGCTGCCTATCGCCATCGACTTTCTCGACGCTGCTCGCGGTCGACCCAGCTCCGCTCGGTTGGGGAATCAGCCATACTGAGGGTTCTTTCTCATGGACGACAAGGTAACTAATTTAATGAGATATTATCTCATCTCTTATCCCAGTTCATCTGCCTCCTTTAATCACCTGGCGGAAATTGCCGTGAATTCATTTTTATTTTAGCTGATTTGAGGGTTTTCTTCATTCATAGAATGTACAGTGCGCCGACACTTCAGGACTTGGCGACCGCTGTCGGTGTCAAAACCGGCGGATCTCGGGTAGGGGGTCCCGAACTGTGCGTCTAAGGCGGATGGTAACAGGAGGCGGGGGACACGATGTTTACCCAGGTTCGGGCCCTCTCGATGGAGGTAATGCCCTACTTCCTGCTTGATTGATCTTGATGATATGAGTATTACAAGAGTTGATCTTCCACGAGATCATAGAGGCTAAACCCTAGAAGCTAGCCTATGGTATGATTGTTGTTGTCCTACGGACTAAACCTCCGGTTTATATAGACACCGGAGGGGGGCTAGGGTTACACAGAGTCGGTTACAAGGGAGGAGATCTACATATCCGTATTGCCAAGCTTGCCTTCCACGCCAAGGAGAGTCCCATCTGGACACGGGACGGAGTCTTCAATCTTGTATCTTCATAGTCCAACAGTCAGGCTAAAGGATATAGTCCGGCTGTCCGAGGACCCCCTAATCCAGGACTCCCTCAGTAGCCCCCGAACCAGGCTTCAATGACGATAAGTCCGGCGCGCAGATTGTCTTCGGCATTGCAAGGCGGGTTCTTCTCCAAATTCTGAGTATCTGTTTAGTAGTGTCCGGCTTCCCATAAATGTTGCACTCCTTGGCTTCCGCGCCTAATAATGGCTATCTTCCACGTGTCGAGCGAATGCAAGAAGCCAGGGCGTTTTTACATTTGCCACTCTAGCCATGTGAATAAATCGTCTATTAAAGAGACGGGGATTCTCAGATCCAGATCACACCATCCTCCCACAGCGAGTATCCATCGGAGCGCGCCCGAAAAAATCCATTCCAACATGGCCGGCCATCGCAGCTCCTCCTCTCGCTCCCGTAGCCCCAAGCCCGGCAATTGGAATAAGTGTTCCGTCCCCCACAGCCAATTAGTAGAGTTACAGACCCAGGGATTTCTCCCTCCAGCGTATATGGTCCCCGTTCGAGCCGGGCTCGCCACCTACAATGGCGGGGAGCAAGCGGAGAGCTTTCCCAACCCATCCATGGGGGAGCGAGTATGCCTTGTCCTTTATTTATTAAGAGGGCTTGGATTTCCAATTCATCCGTTCCTCCGTGGGCTCCTGGAGTTCTATGGCCTCAAGCTGCATAATTTTACTCCCGCCTTATATTACACATCGCTGGCTATGTCACCCTTTGCGAGCTGTTTCTGGGCTGCGAAGCTCATTTAGAGCTATGGAAGAGGTTGTTCTGCCTCGTACCCCGTACACAAGAGGGGTCGATATATCAAGTGGGCGGTGCCGAGATATGGCGCATCGCCGGGACCGGATATCTGTCTGGTACTCCGAAGAAGACATCCGAAGATTGGCCTTCGGAGTGGTTTTACATGGAGGACGTCCCCCTTCCGGACCCTGTTCGGATGGGCCTTCCTGAGTTCAATAACGCCCCTCTGAAGAAACGCCGCAGCTGGCACCCTCGGAGCCCCCAGGAGGAAGATAACAGAGAGGTCCTTTACCTGATGGGTCGGATAGAAACGCTGGCCAAATCAGGATTGACAATAGTCGAGGTTATGTCAATATGTATAATGCGGGGGGTGCAGCCACTTCAATATCGGGGACAACCCATGTGGCACTTCAATGGAGAAGACGATGCCACCCGCTGCGGTCCTAAAGGTCCAGACTCCGTCGCTGCTCTTGCGAAAATACTGTCCGATTTATACAAAGGAGAGGAAGAGGAGTTCATCCGTATCAAGCCACGGGATGGATTCTCCATGTACAACCCCCCAAACTGGGTGAGCTGCTACTTTTTACTCCAGACCTTCCCGCATTCTTTGTCATAAATACTTACCTTGCTATTTCATAGCAGGAGCTGCGAAAAGTTGTGAGGGAGATCCACAGCCCGTCTCCACAACCAGAGGACCCTGACCGGGCCCTCGACCCCGGACTCAAAGAGGATCCGGACATATTTGTGGAGCTTATTGACAGGACATTCTATCAATTGAGCCGCGACGATGCCATGGTGGCCATCATAGCCGATTATCCTGGACTACTCCCTGCATCGCATGTAAGTAAAACCGGAGTCCCAACTTCCGAGAAGGATCCCTTTTTCCGCACTTCACCTACCGCACACATATGGTGTCTTACAGGGAAGGCCCTCGGGACGCCATGCCGAACCCGCAGTGACTCACCAACAAGGGGCACCGAAGCCGGGTAGGCTTAAAAGGAAGGCGGTCAGGACTGAGACGCCGTCGCAGAGGTATGAAACAGAACCCCGCTCCGTGGTTTTTGTCTTTTAAAATATAATAACGTCCATGTTTCCTAGTAGGAAAAACGCTCGTCGGACTATATCCGGAGAGGTTGCCGGCCACACCTCCACCAGCCGGCCTCCAGGGCCGGACCTAGAGGCGGATGTTAACATGGGGCCAACACCGGATGTTCCTCCTACAGAGGATGCAAATAGGCTGTCTGCTACGAATTCCGAAGTGGAGAGCGCCATGAATCACAGACGCCGCCGGGCCGTACTCCGCGACGCTTGTTTCTCCCAAGAGGCGTTCGACGCCTTTAACTCAGGAGACGCGTACATCCGAGCTGCTCAAAATGGTCTTGCCAAAGCCACGGACCAGTATGTAAAGGACATACGGGTAAGAAAATCTAATAATTATGTATATCAGTAGCCCCTGAGACTTGAAACAGTTGACACAACTGATTTAAGGATCATTGTTTGCATAGAGTTCTTACGAAGAAGAATACCCGGTTGTCTCAGGAGCTGGAGGAGTGCAAAGCCCAGCTTCAGGCCGCAATTGCCGCAATGAAGTAGTCCGAGAAGGCCCCATCTGGTAACACTTATTTCTATTGCAAAGAATGACAGGTACCAGGTAGTATGCGGCATGCATGCAAATCTAACAATAGATTATGCAGATGACTCCGGAGTGAATCTGGAAGTCGTGATAGGGAATGAGCCGCATGCTCAACGACAGCTAAAGGCTGGCGAGCGCGTGCTTACACGGGTTAGGCGGGAGAAAAACGATCTCCAAGACGCCAATATCCAGCTGGGAGTGGAACTGAAAGATGTTCGAGCCCAGCTTGCTGACTCCGTAAAGGATAATAAGCGGCTTCGACGCGGCATTTTTAGTAAGTGCTTGAACGAACTTTTAAAGAGTTCGGCGAAGAAAGCGGCTAACAGAGTTATGTCTGCAGGTATGCTGACGGGTCGTCCCGCGGAGGAGATGCCCGGGTCTGCGGGTGATCTTCTGCCAGAGCTCTCACGACTGCACGAACAAGTTCGGCAGGTGATGCAGGGCATTGCCCAAGCCTTGTGGCCATCCGCCTCCCCGCCAGGAGGCATGGGGGAGCTTATAGAGAAGCTCAAGGGAGTCCGGCGGCGCTTCCGATTATGGAAGATATCGGCCTGCCGACAAGGTGCGAGGGAAGCCTGGGCCATGGTGAAGACACGATATACCAGGGCTGACCCGAACCACATGGCCGACGTCGGACCTGTGGGGCCCGATGGGAAAGAGATCCCCGTCAGTTTGGTGTATGAACAAGTAGAATTAGCCGCAAAGTATTCCCAACAGGATTGTAGGCTAGACAGCCTGTTGGATGGTATAGAAGAAGAATTTAGTCAGTCTAAGTGACTGTGTACTTCAAGTGACATATATTGTCCCTAGTCGGATTGTAAATCATTTGTCATGGCGGACCTTTTCGCTTCGACCTCTGGACCCGACAGTCCGAAGTGTATCCGAATACCCGCTCAGTTATAAAAAAACGGGGTATGCGTGGAAACCAGGCATAGGGGTCATAAGTGCTTGAACAGACAAGTACCCAACTAGCTATGTTATATTACATGGATAGTAAGAAACATCTTCCAGGGAGAATAGTTTCGTTAAGGGTTCCTTTCCCTGGGTACGCATGCCCTAATGTGCATGTCCGAGCTGCGAAATGAGACGCGGGATATAAACATCTGGGGGCATGTATTACAATAAATAAAGATTGTCTTTTGTTCATCGACCGAGTATTCCCTTAAGAACGCTAGCTTTCGGCTTCACCCAGTCTGAGGTACACATCCGGCTGACCCGGCAGTAACAATCGCAGAGGTGCTCCCCTTATGCCCAAACCAAATTAACGGGAACGTAGGGCATAAACACAAGAGCCAGGCAACTCAGCTTGGCCAAAACTTAAGTCATATCGAAGCATATAATGGCGAAAAAAGGTACAAGCGGAAGAATAACACATGTGTGGGGCATAGAGCCCGGAAAATAGTTATATTAAGCTTCTGTATAAGAAGCCCCCAGGTATAATGAGCGCGGCTAGCGCGTCAAGATTGTGTAGTCAAGACACATTTTAGCCTTTTAAGGCCTTGAAGAAAAAAGGGGAAGAAAGAAAAGATGGATAACGCATATATAAAAAATTGACAGAGGTAAGGAGACGAACACCGAGTCCGGCACTAGGCGTAGAACCTTTGGAGTCTGGCTGCGTTCCAAGGGTTTGGCTCGAGTCGATTGTCTGATGCATCCCGCAGACGGTACGCTCCATCGGTCAGAACTTGGTCGATAACGAAGGGACCTTCCCATTTGGGCTTGAGCTTGTTCTTTTTCTTCTCCGGTAGGCGTAGAACGAGTTTGCCAACGTTATAAGTTTTGGCTCGTACTTCTCTGCTTTGATACCTTCGAGCCTGTTGCTGATAGAATGCGGAACGGGCTTTTGACACGTCATGCTCCTTCTCCAGGGCGTCCAAACTGTCCAGCCGATCAAGTTCGGCTTCTTTCTCTTCATACATGCGCACTCGAGGTGAGTCATGAATTATGTGGCAGGGCAGTACCGCCTCTGCGCTGTACACCATAAGAAACGGTGTGTATCCGATAGTGCGATTCGGCGTGGTCCGCATCCCCCATAGTACGGAGTCGAGCTCCTCTACCCAGTGCGTATCAGATTCCTTCAAGGATCGCACTAATCTGGGTTTAATGCCGCTCATGATAAGACCGGTTGCTCTTTCGACTTGACCGTTAGTTTGCGGGTGATAGACACAAGCATAATCGAGCTTGACGCCCATGTTGTTGCACCAAAGTTTTACCTCGTCGGCTGTAAAGTTCGAGCCGTTATCAGTGATGATGCTGTGGGGGACGCCATAACGGTGTACAACCCCGGATATGAAGTCTATCACTGGTCCGGATTCGGCCGTTTTAACTGGTTTGGCTTCTATCCATTTGGTGAATTTATCCACCATGGCCAATAAGTATTTTTTCTTATGGCTTCCCCCTTTGAGGGGTCCGACCATATCAAGCCCCCAGACCGCAAAGGGCTAAGTAATGGGGATTGTTTGGAGAGCGGTAGGCGGCATATGGCTTTGGTTTGCAAAAAGGTGGCAACCGACGCAACGTTGAACGAGGTCCTGTGCGTCTGCTCGGGCCGTCGGCCAGTAGAAACCTGTACGGAAGGCCTTGCATACAAGGGCCCGAGCTGCGGCGTGGTGGCCGCCAAGTCCAGCATGAATTTCTGCCAAAAGTTGCCGCCCTTCCTCTTCGGAGATGCACCTTTGAAGGACTCCGGTAGCGCTTTTCTTATAAAGCTCTCCCTCGTGGACCTTGTAGGCTTTGGACCGCCGCACAATGCAGCGCGGCTCGTTTGGGTCCTCGGGTAGTTCCTGCCTAGTTAGGTAGGCCAGGAATGGTTTTGTCCACGGGGCGATGACAGCCATTATCACGTGGGCGGAAGGTGTTATTTTGGTGGCAGAGCCTCTGATTATGTCAGAGTGTTCGGTATCTGGTGTTGTGGCCGGGTCCGGACTATTGTTACCGGTTTCTCCATCCCATACCACGGATGGCTTAAACAGCCTTTCCAAGAAGATATTAGGTGGGACAGGGTCGCGCCTAGCGCCGATGCAGGTGAGGATATCCGCTGCCTGATTCTTTTCCCGGGCCACATGGTCGAATTCAAGCCCCTCGAACCGAGCTGGCATTTTGAGGACGGCATTGCAATAAGCCGCCATTTTTGGATCCTTGGCGTCGAAGTCTCCATTTATTTGAGATATTGCAAGGTTTGAGTCCCCACGCACCTCCAGGCGTTGAATGCCCATGGAGACTGCCATCCGGAGACCATGTAACAGGGCCTCGTATTCTGCTGCGTTGTTGGAGTCTGTGTACAGTATTTGGAGTATGTATTGGACTGTATCTCTGGTGGGGGACGTTAGGACGACGCCAGCCCCCAGACCAGCCAACATTTTAGAGCCGTCAAAGTGCATAATCCAATTGGAGTACGCGTCGTACTCTTTAGGGAGTTCGGCTTCTGTCCATTCGGCGACGAAATCAGCCCGTACTTGTGACTTAATGGCTCGCCGTGGTTTGTATATTATGTCGAACGGGAGGAGCTCAATAGCCCATTTAGCAATCCGGCCCGTGGCCTCGCGGTTGTTTATTATGTCGTTGAGTGGCACTTCAGAGGCCACCGTAATTGAACACTCTTGAAAGTAGTGTCGTAGTTTCCGGGATGCCATGAAGACCGCATATGCTATCTTTTGATAATGTGGGTACCGTGATTTGCATGGAGTAAGGACAGTGGATACATAGTATACCGGCTTTTGAAGCAGGAACTTATGTCCATCCATCTCTCGTTCGATAACGAGCAGTGTGCTTACAACTTGGTGTGTTGCCGCTATATATAGCAGCATTGGTTCGCCGACATTAGGTGCGGCCAAGATTGGGTTCGTGGCCAAAACTGCTTTTATTTCTTCTAATCCGGCCGTGGCCGCATCCGTCCACTCGAAGTGTTCGGTGTGTCGCAGAAGGCGATAAAAGGGGTAGTGCCTTTTCTCCTAATTGGGAGATAAAGCGGCTTAAGGCAGCCACACATCCGGTTAGTTTCTGGATTTGCTTGAGGTCTGTTGGGATAGCCAACTGTGATAGAGCTCGGATTTTAGCCGGGTTTTCTTCAATTCCTCTATTAGAGACGATGAAGCCTAAGAGCTTTCCGGCGGGCACGCCGAAGACGCATTTTTCCGGATTCAGCTTGATGTCGTATGTTCGAACATTGTCGAACGTGAGCCTCAAGTCGTCTATTAAGGATTCGACGTGTCTGGTTTTAATGACCACATCGTCTACGTATGCCTCCATTGTTTTGCCAATCTATGTCTCCAAGCATGTCCGAATCATGCGTTGATAGGTTGCACCGGCGTTTTTGAGCCCGAAAGGCATGGTGTTAAAACATAAGGGGCCGCATGGAGTGATAAATGCCGTTGCGGCTTGATCGGACTCCGCCATCTTAATTTGATGGTATCCGGAGTATGCGTCGAGGAAACACAATGAGTCGTGTCCTGCGGTAGCGTCGATAATTTGATCGATGCGAGGGAGGGGGAAGGGATCCTTTGGGCAAGCCTTATTAAGGTCCTTGAAGTTGACGCATAGGCGCCAGGATTTGTCCTTCTTCCGTACCATCACCAGGTTTGCTAGGCAGTCCGGATGTTTTATTTCTCGAATGAATCCGGCCTCCAGTAACTTGGCTAGGTCCTCTCCCATGGCTTGTCACTTAGGCTCAGAGAAGCGTCGAAGAGTTTGCTTGACCGGCTTGAATCCCTTTAGGATGTTAAGGCTATGCTCGGCCAGCCTGCGTGGGATTCCTGGCATGTCTGAAGGATGCCAGGCGAAGATGTCCCAATTCTCACGCAAGAACTCCCGTAGTGCGGCCTCTACTGTGGGGTTTAACTGTGCCCCGATCGATGCTGTTTTGTAGGGTCCGTTGGATGGACTTGGAATTTGACTATTTCATCCGCTGGTTTAAAAGAGGTGGACTTGGATCTTTTGTCGAGTATCACGTCGTCCCTGTTCACTGTGGAGTGCAGCGCAGTTAATTCCTCGGCCGCGAGGGCTTCGGATAACGCTTTGAGGGCCAGTGCGGTTGTTTTATTTTCGGCGCGGAGTGCTATGTCCGAATCACTAGCTAGAGTGATGATTCCATTGGGCCCGGGCATTTTGAGCTTCATGTACTCGTAATGGGGTATAGCTTGGAAGATCGTGAATGCCTCCCGCCCTAGAAGGGCGTGGTATCCGCTATTGAACGGGGCCACTTGGAATGTGATTTCTTCGGACCTATAATTCTCCGGCGTGCCGAATACCACATCTAGTGTGATTTTCCCAGCACATCGTGCCTCCCGACTAGGGATGATTCCTCTGAAGGTCGTGCTGCTTTGCTCAATGCGGCTTCTGTCTATTTCCATTTTTCGAAGAGTCTCCTCATAGATGAGGTTTAATCCGCTGCCTCCGTCCATGAGCACTTAAGTAAGTCGGAAGCCATCCACAATTGGACTAAGTACCAAGGCGGCTGGTGCTCGGGCAGTTCGGAATTTAGGTTCGTCACTGGCATTGAAGGTGATAGCCGTATCGCCCCATGGATTTATTGCTGCTATGTGGCAGACTTCGGCAAGGCTGCGGAGTGCTCGCTTTCGCCTATTATTCGAGGCGAAGGTCTCGAAGACTGTCAATACTGTATTGTTGTTCTCCACGGGATGGTACTCTGCAGTATTGTTGATGAGGATATCCTCACCGCTCTTGGCCACCTGCCGGAGTACCCAACATGCTCTAAGGCTGTGTGTTGGTATGGTATCCGCTGTACTGTGAATTTTGCATGACCCGTTGAGCCATCCCTCCAATACGGTTCCACGCCCTGTAGTGGGCTTTTGTTTCTTTGCAATTGGATCGGGTAACTTATGAGAGTACAACCTTTTAGTTCGGACGGGGGTTTTAGTGAGAGCCGGAGGATCCCAGAATTTTGTATGGGTTTTCCAGGCGCTTTCAATCGCACAGTACTTCTGTACTATGGCCGCCAAGTCAGCGAAGTGTGCTATGTCACGGCGACTAATGGCGTTGAGGATTCCCTTGTCCGTGCAGTTTTTGCAAAAGAATGAAATTGCGTCTTCCCCCCGACAGTCCTTGACCTTGCTCATTACAAGGAGGAATCTGGCCCAATAGTGATGTACTGTCTCTTGGGGCTCTTGTCTAATGTGGGAAAGATCACTTATATCTGGGCGGGTGGGTAGATTTAGGTCCGAACCCTGGCCCGACCTGAGACCCAGGAGCGGCGCAGTTTCCGATCTTGAAAGTTCGGGCTCCGGTTTGTTGCCCAATGGGTCTGGCCCGCTGTCTGATTCTAGGTTCAGAGCTTGGGCCATGTCCTCCCGTAGACGGGTATCCGGCTTAGAGAGCTCGGGAATCCGGACATAGCTTGTCCTCAAGATAGAGCAAGAATCGCTGCGTTGCTCCTCCACCACCACTATCTGATGGATGACCGGCGGAGAGTTAATCTCCCTTTGGTCGAGTTTAAGCCCGATCTGATCATAGTCCGTAGCAACTCCCAAGGCGACGATGCGATCCAGGAGCTCGTTCAAAGAAGAGAGCTCCATTGGATCCATCTGCTCGGCGAATTCTGAGCCGACGTGGAGACTTTTTTGATGACCCGAGAAGTCATCGTCGACGCAGCGGCCGAACGGGCGGTCATGACGAAGCCGCCTAGTCGGAGAGTTTGGCCTACAGCCAGGGCTCCCCTAGAGGTGATGTTGTCCTTGACAACGAGACGAGCCATCCAGCCTTATGACGACGGCACAGTGGAACTCTCAATGAAAACACCAATGTCGGTGTCAAAACTGGCAGACCTCGAGTAGGGGGTCCCGAACTGTGCGTCTAAGGCGGATGGTAATAGGAGGCGGGGGACACGATGTTTACCCAGGTTCGGGCCCTCTCGATGGAGGTAATACCCTACTTCCTGCTTGATTGATCTTGATATGAGTATTACAAGAGTTGATCTACCACGAGATCGTAGAGGCTAAACCCTAGAAGCTAGCCTATGGTGTGATTGTTGTTGTCCTACGGACTAAACCCTCCGGTTTATATAGACACCGGAGGGGGGCTAGGGTTACACAGAGTCGGTTACAACGGAGGAGATCTACATATCCGTATTGCCAAGCTTGCCTTCCATGCCAAGGAGAGTCCCATCCGGACACGGGACGGAGTCTTCAATCTTGTATCTTCATAATCCAACAGTCCGGCTGTCCGAGGACCCCCTAATCCAGGACTCCCTCAACCGCAACCAGAGATTCCATCTCATCGTACCTGATAACTTGAGGACGCGCGCGGTATGTTCAATCTCACCCTCAATCAGTTGGCATGGCCTACTTTAATGAACATATTCTAAATATTGCTACATTTGGATAGAAGGTGCCACATGCACCATATACGTCTAAGGGGATTTTTCCCTCTTCTTTCTATATTAGGCAAATTAATGATGTATTGTTCTTTCCATTACTCTCATATTTCCATGACATCATGTTTACCCTATCTGTTTAATTATAGACTTTTGTCCTTCGATTTCAACTGCTGTATAGTTCTTTCAATTTGGGCCCATATTTGCATGTTACCATATTTTCTTTAACAGTCCTACCATTTTGTGCAGGACATCCCTCGCTATGCAACAGATTATGTAGTGCACAATTTTTCCCTTTACATACATCAAGGCTCCACGAATGTCATACTGCACACAGACCATGGATTTACAATCGTTGCTATTGTAATACTTGATGAATGTGGTGACTCCTATTTTGGCACTGGCTTTTGGAATGAAATTGCAAAGTTTTATGTACTGAAAGCTGGCACTAAAATTGCACTGCACATAGAAGGGCCTGGCCATGAGATATATGCTAACTTCCCCGACAAAATCATCAGTCCAGACTTTGTTTGAAGTAAGTTTCTTTTCAACTATCTGCATATGTTGACTTACCCAGCAATGTCAAATGAATTGTGTAGTATTTAAGCAAGCAATTGTTATTCCCTTTTCTTACTATATCCCTACCTAATAATTTCTAGTTACCAATACACTTTTCTATTGCCCTGTTTTAACTAAATATTCCCTGTACTCCCATTTCTATCAGAAAGCACCGCTGACAAGGAGACACTGGAGGTTGAGAACGGGGCTGCCAACAAGTGGAGGCGGGGCAAGCTAGAACCGCAAGCGACTCCAGCAGGCCTAGACTTAATCAGCGGTCTCCCCGATGATAAGTTGAGAGTCATCATCTCCCTCCTCCCAATCAGATATGGGACGCGGACAACCCTCCTTTCCCGGCGGTGGCGCCCCCTATGGAACTCCAGCCCTCTCGATCTCATCAACACCCACGAGCTCTGCCATGGCTATCGCAAAAGCTTGGATGCGTTCTCCAAGATCCTTGGCAGTCACCTTGGCCCAACCAAAGGCCTTAGAATGGGAAAGTTTTGTTCCAACGGCAAGGACCGAGCCAAGATTGACGACTGGTTCCGATCCCCCGCCCTAGATCAGCTCAAGGAGCTAACTTTTGATGATAGGCATATGCGGTCGCTGCCAACGTCCGCACTCCACCTCGCGCCCACGCTGCGTGTCGCCAAGTTCAGGAACTGCCATTTCCCGCCCCTTAATGACGCGCCCGCTCTTATTCTACCACGACTGAAGCACCTCGAGCTTGTCGCCGTCTGCTTCTCAAAGGGTGACATGGAGCGCCTGCTCCGTGGCTGTACTGCACTCGAGTACCTTCGTCTTTAGGCGATCAATGGGTTGAGTACCTTCCACATCACCTCCATAAATCTCCGGACTATTTATGTGTGTTGCTGCTGCGGCAGGAAGACATCACAAAAGGTGGACCATGGTACGGTCATCCGGGACACACCTGCACTTGAGAGATTACTTGTAGTTGATCAAGAAGGTCCAACAAGAATCAGCAGCCTCCCCGATGATATGTTGAGAGTCATCATCTCCCTCCTCCCAATCAAATAAGGGGCGCGGACAACCATCCTTTCCTGATGGTGGCGCCCCCTATGGAACTCCACCCCTCTTGACATCATTGACACCCACGAGCTCTGCCATGGCTATCGCAAAAGCTTGGATGTGTTCTCCAAGATCCTCGGCAGTCACCTTGGCCCAACCAGAGGCCTTAGAATGGGCAAGTTCCGTTCCAACGGCAAGGACCGAGCCAAGCTTGACGACTGGTTCCAATCTCCCGCCCTAGATCAACTCGAGGAGCTCAATTTTGATGATGGGCATATGCGCTCGCTGCCAACATCTGCGCTCTGCCTCGCGCCCATGCTGTGGGTCGCCAAGTTCAGGAACTGTCATTCCACCACTTAATGGTGCGCCCGCTCTTATTCTACCATGACTGAAGCACCTCGATATCGTCACCGTCTGCCTCCCAAACGGTGATATGAAGCGCCTACTCCGTGGCTGTACTGCACTGGAGTACCTTCGTCTTCAGGCAATCAATGGATTGAGTAGCTTCCATGTCACCTCCATGACTCTCCGGACTATTTATGTGTGTTGCTGGTGTGGCAAGAAGACATCACAAGATGTGTACCACGGTATGGTCACTGAGGACACACCTGCACTTGAGAGATTACTTGTAGTTGATCAAGAAGGTCCAACAAGAATCAGTGTCATTTCTGCGCCGAAATTGACAGTGGTGGGCTACTCGTCTGACAAATACTCCGAACTTGTTATTGGATCCACACCCATTCAGGTACAACAGCCGCCTTCTATCTCTCCTTCTACAAATTAACATTATTTCTAATTTTGAAGATGTTTGTTCGTCTGTCATTCAGAAAATGATTCCGACAAGCTTGACCCTGAAACTGCGCACAGTGAAGGTCTTGGCACTAGAATCTATCGGGCCCGACCTGGAGCAAGTTGTCAGTTTCCTTAGATGCTTTCCGTGCCTGGAGAAGCTATATATCGCGGTGATGTTCCTTTCCTGTTGAATGTTAACCATAAGGGACTTCAATTTGTGACACCTTTTTCCAAGTTTACAATGACAATGTCTACAATTTCTGAAGGTTCTTTTGGAGGATTTCAGTACATACATGCCCCCCATATTGGTTGCTTGATCCATATGTTACATTCAATAAGCATTTCTACTTTGGATTCATCTGTACTAGTTTTCTTAGGGAACTTTTCATCCACTCCAACCTCTTGTGAAGAAGGCTACATTTTTCTAGAATGTAATCAAATGCCCATGTTAATCATGTCAGATCGAAGATGGCATGTTAGTGCATTTTACAAATCTTGCAAACCAAATAGCTAGGCCTGTAGTAATGTTCAAAACTACATGTAGGCACTAACACGTTTTCTTCTTTTGCAGATAAGATTAGGTCCAGTGGTGGATAATGTGATATAATATAACAATCACGTCGAATGCCTAGATCTGCATGTCTCAGAAATTACTTTGAACTCCTACCGAGGGACCTTACCGGAGATTATATTCGCCAGGTTATTTTTTCTCAGAGCAAGGGTGCTGAAGGAAATGAGGTTTGCCCTACATTTATTTCACAAAATGAATGGTGTGTTGATCAGCGCCAGCGCCTGTGGCAGAATGGAGTAGGCTCCAAAAATGCTGAATTTCATTTTGGAACTTCAGATGACAGAGTAATCGGAAGTCATCGGATCAACCCCATACATGACTTCTTAGTGACTGACCCCTTTGGAAAAATTGTGAGGTTTCGAAGCCAGACTTAGAAGCGGTGATATTAGTTTGAACCTCTCTGATATCCATGTTCAGCGCATCAGCGCGAGCGTTTGGAGCTGATGAGCTGAATTTCATTTCTAATATCAATTCGAACCTTGTAATCTTCGAATTTGAGCCATATAACTCTGGAATTTGAACCTTCTAACATTTCGAGCTTTTGTGGTACAATCGTTGAAATTGCATCATATGAGACTCGTATATTGCTAGCACTATTTTGACCTTAATATGCAATGGTCTTAGACTTTATTAACCATTCTCGAATCAGTTTACCTTGTCGATCTCACAGCACACGATCTGTATAGCTAACTTGACTGCGATCTTCGACAATATTGCACACAGTTGCTTTTTTCCACCGTGTGCAGTGTAGAGCGCAGAATTAATTATTGCACTCGAGTGTCCATCATCATCCTTCCGTGTAACTTTGACCTCATCACCCAAGGGTAAACTTATGACCGAAGTCATTCCACACACTTCGTTTTTACAAAGCTTTTTGCCAATAAACGCCCACGATTTGTCCCTCTTCTAGCCGACGCGTGGCCAAACTAGCCGGGCGGGAAGCTTGCGCGGTAAACCGCACGGTAGCGCGGGAACAGGCTCTTCGAGCCCACGCCTGGGGTGCGGTGTTGTCAAGCGTGCACTGGATTCTGGAATCGTCTGCTATGAATGCCATGACAAGATGTGACGATTACAGGCCGGCCGGCCCCCATTTATTACAACGGCCATTTAACCTACCCTTGTGTATCTTCAACCTTTCGATCGCGCCCCACCATTGCTAGAAGCACACCCACCACGAGAAATTCATAGAGGGTATCCTGCGTGCCTCCAATGGCGCTGCGAGCGTCTGCCGACGATGAGCAGCAGTTCACCATGCATGCCGTGGTGGACACCCACAGAAGGTTCATGGACCTCTCGATGGTGTACACTAACGACCCGGCCCGGGCGGAGCACTCCATCCACATCATGGAGCTGTTGCTTGCCGGGGAGAAGTACAAGGTGGTCGGGTTCGACCTCGAGTACACCCGCGCTTGTGCCGGGTCTCGTCCCAAGGTCGCCGTCGCCCAGATGTGCGTGCGCCACCACATCCTCGTCTACCACTACTGCCTGGCCACAAGGCCTTGCGAGCGTTTCGCCAGGTTTGTCAACAGCCCCCACTACATGTTCGCTACGGTGGACATCACCAACGATGTAAAGGCGCTCGAGAATTCGGGCATCGCCTGCCAGAATCTTGTCGACATCCAGGGCCAATACAAGATCAGGGGCAGCAAGGACCATGCACTAGTAAAAAAAGACACATCCGTGACATTTTGGGCCGAACGAATTTTTTTTCTGTCATACATATGACACTTCTATGACGATAATTGTGACAAAACCCGGTATCATCATAGATGTGGTGGGCTCCTACTTCTATGACAAAAAATCATGAAAGAAAATGGGTTTTTCGTCCTGGGCGGGCCGGAGACGCAGCTGCATGACAATCTTTGGACCGTCCATGACGGAAAAAACCGTGGTAGAAGCGAGGGCTAGGAAAATTTCAGGGAGTTCCCGGTTACGGTGGGAGGTCGGGGGCCGAGCGATGCGCGTTTCTCTCGTACACGTACGCGCGTGTGTGCGAGGCGTTGGCTCTAACTAAACCCGAGTGAGGCGTTGGGCTCTAACTGAACCCAAGCGATTGCACTGCAGGCTACGCGTTAATGAACCGGAGCGATCGATCGATGGCTGTTAACTGAACCCGATCGAGCGATTCCTTTGCTACTGCTGCTAACTGAAGCCGATCAATTTGATGAATAGTGAGCGTTGCGCGCGCGGGGGGGGGGGGGTGGATGAACAGTGAGCGGTGGCATTGCCTCTGGATGAACAGGACCCCGTGGCATGGAGGGCTGGATGAACAGTAGACGGTGGAGGGATGCCCGTGGAGGGGTGGTTGAACAGGACTCCGTGGTGTGGAGGGATGGATTAACAGTAGACGGTGGAGGGGTGCCCGTGGAGGGGTGGCTGAACAGGACCCCGTGGTGTGGAGGGCTGGATGAACAGTAGACGGTGGAGGGGTGCCCGTGGAGGGGTGGTTGAACAGTAGCCGGTAGAGTAGCGCGCGGTGGAGGCTGGATGAACAGGAGCCCGTGGAGGCTGGAGGAGGTCGACGGTAGCCCATGGAGGCTGGAGGAGGTCGACGGTGGACATGAACGGTATCCCGTGGAGTCCCGTTTTGCGGTACGCCACACCCCTCCCGATGAACAGGACCCCCGTTTCGACCGTGGGAGGTCTGTTTCGTCCGTTTTGCGGTACGCCACACCCCTCCCGATCAACAGGACCCCCGTTTCGACCGTAGGAGGTCCGTTTCGTCCATTTTGCGGTACGCCACACCCCTCCCGATCAACAGGACCCCCGTTTCGACCGTAGGAGGTCCGTTTCCTCCGTTTTGCGGTACGCCACACCCCTCCCGATCAACAGGACCCCGTTCCGAACGTACGAGGTCCGTTTCCTCCGTTGTGCGGTACGCCAGGCCTCGTTTCCATCGCCTGTTCCGTCCAAGCCCTCCCGATGAACACGACCATGCATTCCGTTCCGACCCAGCCGGTTGGCTCCCACACGTTCCGTTGCCTCCCGATGAACACGACGCATTCCGTTGCCTCCCCATGAACACGACGCATTCCGTTGCCTCCCCATGAACACGACGATGACGTTGTTTCTCCGTTCCGACCCAGCCATGTACATGAGCCCTGGCCGTACGTATGCGCGAGTAGGCGTTCGAGATCCCGCCCATATGTACACATACGTGGCCGTATTTTCTTTCTTGCACCCTGGCCGCTGTACGTACGTGTACATGCTACGTGCGCGCCTCTACTACGACACGTACGCGCCTCTACTACGACACGTGCGCGCCTCTACATCCACCAGTATATATGTACGTACATGTTCGCGACTAGAATGACAACTTAGTATGCTTCAACCTGGTGGGTCCCGACTGTCAGGCACTTCCTTGCCTGCGAAGATGTAGCTGGTGGGTCCCAACAGTCAGGGGGGCGAATCATTTTTTTTGCCCGGACGCACTTCCTTGCGTGCGAAGATGTAGCTGCTGGGTCCCAGCAGTCAGGGGCAAACGTTTTTTTTGCGAAATACGGTGGCCCGTCCGGTGGGTCCCCGCTGTCAGGTGGAGGAATAATTATTTTGCACGTAATAAGGAGGCACTTCCTTGCTGCGGCCGTGGACCGAGCTGTCAGCCTCTCCATGTACAGTCCACGTCCGGTGGAAGCCGTTCCTTGACCACGTTAACCACGCCGCGCCGAGAGCACCAGGGCGGTGGACGACGGCGAGGCCTAGGAAGGGGACGACGTGGAGCCGGGGAAGACGCGGCAGTGGATGCCCACACGTAGAGGAGTACGAGGGTTCACTGGTTCGCTGCTGTGTGAGGCTGTCATCACCGCAGAATAACAGGGGGTGTGGGTGAGTAGAGGGATGGCCTGGCCAGCGGTAGGAGTAGTAGGGGCGGTGAGGCCTCTGCCGCATCGCAGCCGGCCACGGGAGGCAGGAGCACGAGGCACGACCGGCGCTGGTTTGGGCGGCTGGAGCAAGAAGACCAGAGGTTGAAGAAGCACTACGGCCGTTGGATGGACATCGTACGATCACTGGAGCTAGAATCATGCATATTGACTAAGTTGACAAAGCCCTCCGTCCCCGTCAACTTAGTAGGCCCACAAGTTAGCCTGCCACTATACTGGGTCCCAGCTAACAGGGGGAGTATTCATTTTTTTGTGCGTAATAAGGAGGCACTTCCTTGCGTGCGAAGATATAGCTGGTGGGTCCGAGCTGTCAGTGGCGGTAACGTTTTTTTCACGAAATACAGAGGCCCTTTCGGTGGGTCCCTGATGCCAGGTGGAGGAATCATTATTTTGCGCGTAATAAGGAGGCATTTCCTTGCGTGCGGCCGTGGACCCAGCTGTCGGCCTCTCCACGTACAGTCCACTTCAAATGCATGTCGGTCGTTGACCACGTTGACCAGGCCGCGCCGAGAGCACCAGGGCGGTGGACGACGGCGAGGCCTAGGAAGGGAACGACACGGAGGCAGGGAATACTCGGTAGTTGTTTCCCACGCGGAGGGGAGTACGACTATACGAGGGTTTACTAGTTCGTCTGCCGTCGCCGGAGAATAAAAGCAGGTGTGGGTGAGTAGAGGGATGGCTAGGCCAGCGATGGGAGTACGGTGGGGCGGTGAGGCCTACACGGCAGCAGAGCCGGCCACGGGGAGGAGGGAGCAGGCAGTCCCGCCGGCGCTTGTTTGAGCGGCTGGAGCAGGAAGAGCAGAGATTGAAGAAGCACGACGGCCGTTGGATGGACATCCAACAGTCAGTGCTTGTGCGTCAACCTTTTTTTTACGAAAGCCTCAAATCTGTGGAAAACAGCATACAGCCCATCTGCCATTATTTCTAATAATTTACAGCCCATTTGCTAATTATTAAGGTTTTTTTGGAGCCCATATTCTTTTTGTTAGCATTACAGCCCATATTGTGGCCACGGTTAAAAAATTATACGAAATTTTGCATATTTTGGTGCAGTCCGAACTGTTTTTAATCCCGAAATTTCGACTCACATTCAAACTGATTTTAAAAATAAATGTATATCAATATAAAATCCAACAATTCTCCACGCATAAAAATTAATGTAATTTAAAATCTCGAAATGAAAAAAAGATATTTGAAACTAATTGCCGGTTTGATGTGTTTTAAAAATGTACAGCCCATTTCTCATTACTGATGGGCCATTTTCTCGTCCAGCCGAATGAAATCTCTCCTCGTCTTGAAAGATTTGCAGCCCAATAGGCCTGACAAAGCGACTTACTTCGCAAATCACAAAAAAACTGGGTTGTGGCCGTGGACCCAGCTGTCAGCCTCTCCACGTACAGTACTCTTCCGATGGAATGTCGTTGACCACGTTGACCACGCTGCGCCGAGAGCACCAAGGCGGTGGACGATGGCGAGGCCTAGGAAGGGGACGACGCGGAGCCGGGGAAGACGCGGTAGTGGATGCCCACGCGGAGAGGAGTACGAGGGTTCACTGTTTCGGCTGCGGTGTGAGGCTGCCGTCGCCACAGGGCCTGGCTAGCGGTGGGAGTAGTAGGGGGCGATGAGGCCTCAAAGGCAGCACAGCCGGCCACTGGAGGCAAGAGCAGGCGGTCTCCCCGGCGCTGGTTTGGGCGGCTGGTGCAAGAAGAGCAGCGATTGAAGAAGCAGCAGGACCGTTCGATCCAAATCCAACGGTTAGTGCTGCTAGAATCGTTTGTTGACTAAGTTGACAAGCCCTGCGTACGCGTCAACTTAGTAGGCCCACAGGTCAGCCTCCCAACTGGTGCGCCCCAGATGTCAGTGGGAGGAATCATTTTTTTCACGTAATAAGGAGGCAGTTGATTGCATGCGGCCAGGCCAGCGGAGGGAGTAGGGTGGGCCGGGGAAGCCTGCGCGGCATCACAGCGGGCCACAAGAGGAGGGAGCAGGCAGTCCCGCCGGCGCTAATTTAGGCGGCTGGATTAGGAAGATCAGAGATTGAAGAAGCACGCCAGCCGTTGGATGGACATCCAACAGTCATTGCTGCTAGAATCGTGTGTTCACTGACAAAGCCTTGCGTAAACAAGTCAGCCTCGAAATATGTGGCGTGTACAGCCCATTTGCTATTATTTTTATAATTTTTACTCATTTTCTAATTCATATGAAATTTATTGCAGCCCGTTTTCCATTTTTAGAATTGCTGGCCATTTTTTGGTCAGTACCAGGGTCAAAAATTAACTAAATATGTGGGAAATTTTGATAATTCAAATTTTTTTGCTGGGGAACGAAATATTCTTAATCCAAAAATTAATAGCCATACTAAAACAAATTTAAAAATAAATTAGTACTATGTCATGTTAAATCCAATGAAATATGTATAAGATATCAGTGAAGAACAAAAACAAAAAAGAAACTTATATCCCATTTGCTATAATTTTTTTGGAATTTTCAACCCCTTTTGATATTACTTTTAACAGACATCGACCATACTCTTAAGCAAGGCCGGAATGCATCCCTCCTCGTCTTGAATGATTTGCAGCCCAGTAATTCGGAGAAAACAAATAGGCCTAGCTTGGGTATTCTTGAAAAAGAAATACTGGGCTACCTATTTTCCCAAAGAACTGGTGCATGAGCATTTAGCTTTATTTATTTACTTATTTATGTTTAGGGGACGATGAGCATGTACCTGGGCCGGATTCATGTGAGAGCCTCCCTTCCAGTTAATTATGGGCTTCTCTATTGGGCCTTCATCAGTGGGCTGCATGTTATCAACAAGTGGAAAATGTGTTCCATACGAAAAATAGTATGCGCTATGTATGATACGGGGCACTAAAGGATCGAACCGTGCAACGACTTCCAAAACATTGTGTTTGTCATTCTAACAACACATTTATTCAACCAACAGACGAAATATACTACTGATTGTACATTAAAAACAGCAGCAGCAACAACCAGGGCTGGGGGTGCAACAGAAGCAGTAAGCAGGCCAGAAGAGTGAAGACGCAGCTCTCTCTTCCAAACCAAACATCAGCCATCATTACAAAAGGGCTACCAAAAAAGAACAAGTGTATGCATCAAACTAAATAAAGATCCTACTATACCAAGTGTACGCATCTAACTAACTGGCTCAGTTAGACGTTACTATTTATTAAGCTGTGGAGATTGGCTGACGGCTTGAACCAGATGGGTGCCTGACGGGGGAAAATCCAGCCAGCAGGTCGAAGTCTGATACTTGCGACCCTCTCTCCTACTTTGGGCTGCAGAGCGTGGCAGTACATATCAGGGTATGGTGCATGCAGAGACGCATGGTACGCTGTGTACACACAGTTTTGCCTGATGAACGAAGCCGCGCTGCCATCATGATCCTTGCCGTAGGTTATCTCCTGGTTAATCGAATATATTCAGTTCGACAAACAGAGAGCGTGTACCAAGGCTACTTACCAACCTCCAGTCAAAAATTTCTGAAGGCCCAGAGAAGCTGGGATCCTGCTCAAAGACCTTGCAGTGACTGTGATTGTATTCCGCGAAACAACACGTCCGTTATGTGCGAACGATCATCAATCTTTTGCCGTCGTCTGATCGAGCCAGGAACCACCTGCAACTGCCATGCCACTTTTCTTTGAAAGGTTCTGTGATTAGGAAGGGTAGGGACACCAGGCGGCCTACAACATCATATGAAGTTGGAGTCAAATAAAAAAGGGCTCTTGATTTAGTCAATCTTAAGAACAGCATGTTATGAGCATGAATATTTTTTCAGCAAATGTTGACAGTAATATAAGCAAGCCATCATGATATCATAGGAAAGTAACATACTGCTGCAACAGTCGTTTGTAGCAACGTCTGGAGTAGGCCAGCAATACGTCCAACCATAGAAGGAGTCGACAGTGTAAATGAAGCCCTTGTGTTCAATGGCATCAGAGAACCATGGTGGATGTATGATCCTGGGATGGACGTGCAGATTTATCCACTTACCGCAGTGACCTGTCAGATAGGCGAGACCGCAGTTGAAGAACGCAATTAGCCTGAAGTCTTTATAATTCGCAGATCTTGTGGGCACTTGGCAGATTACAACCTTGAGCAAATCAAACTTGGTATCATGTTGGCTACTGTAAGATTCCGAGTATTCTGGGCCGCGGTGCCAAAGTAGTGCAGTGTTAATCGAAGGAAGGGGGATCCATCGCCGGGTGTAGACCTCCACGAGCATCCAGCTGCCGCGACCGTCGACGAGCACTATCCAAGATGTGTTCATGCCGACCCAGTACATACCGTTAATGTGTCACGACCGGTTTTTCAATAAAATAATTATTGAGAGACCAATCCCTTTTATGGACCAGCGAGGAAGAATTCCCAACAATTTATTACATGCACGCCGCTATCTTGGTCACAGAAGAAAATTACCAGGAGTACTAAATATAATACAAGGTTGAGCAGAGACTGCCCAACAATTTATTACATGCACGCCGCTAAAACAAGACGGCGGATAGGGTGGCAAACTACTAACTCACGATAATAACGGTGGTGGAAATATCATCGCGAAGAGAGTGATATGATTCCAGAAGACTACAACTCTTTGAGCGTCGGAGTGAGGCTCGAGAAGACTTATCACGGGTGGCGGAAGCGTATACAAAACAAGTGACCAATATCCGGGATCGCGCAGGACTGACTGGGACTCCTCTAGGCGTCGGACGCGCTATCAAACTCTTCATCCAAGAGATCGGCTTCGTCAACATCTGGCCAAATCAACAAGCCAGGTGAGTACTATGAAAGTACTCGCAAGACAATTCGGACATAAGACATAACAAATGCAAACATGAAGCATATGAACAAGTTAACCCGTGCTTTCAGACATAGAGATAATAAATACTGGGTGCCAAGCGAGGGTCTGAATGACGCCTCGAGCGGAAACTGCAGAATAGTAATACTGGTGCCAAACGTGTGTCTGAAAGACTCCTCGAGCGGAAAATGCGGAATAATAATACAGGTGCCAAACGAGTGTCTGAAAGACTCCTCGAGCGGAAAATGCGGAATAATAATGCAGGTGCCAAACGAGTGTCTGAAAGACTCCTCGAGCGGAAAATGCGGAATAATAATACAGGTGAAAAACGAGTGTCTGAAAGACTCCTCGAGCGGAAAATGCGGAATAATAATGCCACAGTCGGGCGTCGAGGCGACACCACATAAAGGGCTTATAACAGAAAATAAAGACAGTGCATGCCACAGTCGGACGTCTGAGCGACATCACATAAAGGGCTTATATTTAAAGTAAGAAACAAGAACACGCCACAGTCGGACGTCTGCGCGACGTCACATAAAGGGCTTATATCATAGCTCAATAATACAATAGTTCGGGAACATAAATTATCACAAGCATGAGATAATTATAAGGTTAGTCCATCCACAGGAATAACAATAAAACTGGATTTACCACTTGAGCTTGTTCACCGGGGACAAGTTTTTCACACGGATAGATATGGATATAATGTTTACACTACTTGATCATGGATACGATGATTTGGAAAGAATTGACTCTGCAGAGTTTGTACTTAACCACAGCCAACGGATTTCAGTAGTCACGGGGACTAGTTCCGTCTACGGTGTTTTGGAAGAAACACGTCTAACCAGTACACACCCAATTCAACCATCCGAAGCCAGGGATCACCCTCGGCAACATTCAAGAAAAACCTTGAGACGGGGAGGCTACAACCTCGCGTAGCATGGGATCAAATTTCTATACGCGCGCTCTAAGGGGGTGCCCCCCTCTCGGTCCCAACCGGAAACACCCATGCCCCCTGACCGGATGACTGGCTTTAATCCTGGGCCAAGGTACCATCATCCCGGCCTCTCTGTTTGGTGTGTACACGGAAAGAGGTTACCAACTTACTAAACCGCATCCTGGCAATGAGACATGTGGTAGCACGGAAAGGGGAAAGAACGGTAACGTGGCTCCAACCACGTTAACGTCGGAGGAAGTCGGATGACGCAAGGCTGGTATGCTACAACAGTACCACCTTGCTGCCCTTCATGTCACCACATGATTTGGCCATCTCTCATCAGAGATCATCGCAACTTTGGAACAACCGGGTCGTTGCCTTACAAGCAACGAGGTATTTACCGACACTCATATGCCACGCACAAACTCTCACGTGAACATGTAAAACACCTGTCATATCAAATGTTCAAAACATGCTTGCCTGGTTCGGAGAAGTCGGAGTCTAGCTCGGCGAAGTTCGCGGCTCCGTCACCTCTCCCGGAACCTACGGCAATCACGAAACGGGCACTAACGTGAAAACCAACACATGCACAGAAAATTTTCCAAATATTTTTCAAATAAATCCATAAAAAACTAGACAAAATTTGAAGATTGTCAGAAAAAGAATCACTCAAAAATACCTTTTTATTAAAGAGTTATAAAGGTTTCTGTCCAGGGACTTATCTGTAATGAAACAGAAAAGTTCCAGGGTTTTAACTGAGAAAACAGAAAACGCTTCGGTTGGGAATGCGCAAGCGCAAAGGAGAAAACGTATTTGCCCGAAGGCGCCAACAGAAAACGGTTCGGAGGAGAATAGAATAGAGGCTGACAGGCGGGGTCCACCTGTCAGGTTTAAAAAGCTCGCCGGCGCCCGAAGACTGCGGTGGACGCCGGCGACGAACCACGGCGAGTTAGGAGAAACGGAGGGTACCAAGAGGTTCAGCGTCTTCTTCCGCGTCGGTGGGTGGTGGACTCGTCCCACGGGGAGCACCACGTCGACGGCGACACTATCTCCGGCGGACGGCGGCTCGGGTGAGGATGGGGGACTCCGGTGGAGGGCTGCAAACTACGAATTGAGGCACGGGTCAGAACGAGGGATGCAAGGTGAAGCTACTGGCAAGAGAATGGAGGCGGAGGAGTGCACACGGGGGCGAATCGGGCTGGATCCCATGGCGGGTCGCGGCGGCCGGAGTCGAGGAAGGAGACCTCCTCGGGGCTCTACCAGTGGCTAGGCTTGCTCTAGGGGGAGTGCAGGGATGGTGGGTGCTCGAGTTGAAGCTCGGGGCCTCTATTTATAGGCAGATCGACGGGGTGGCCGTGAATGGAGAATCTCCGGCGAGCGATTAAGGCGGAGCAGTGGATTGGCAGGAGGTTTGAGTGGCCAGGCAGCATCAGTGGAGGTTACTGGAGTCGTTTCACAGCTAAACGGGGTCGGTCTTGGCGTAATGGCGTCGGTCCACGGTGAGGTGACCGCACGGGCTCAACGGCGGCAGAGAGCGCGCTCCGCGCCTTGCGGTTCATGACGAGAGCGGCAGCGCGTTCGGGGGAGTGGAAGGCCACGCGGCGAGCTCCGGTGGTTTGGGCGGCGCTGGGTGGCGTAATCGGCGCCGTGTCTCCCGCTGGTGTCCGCAAAGCCGCCGCCGGCATCGGTCACGGGGTGGCGCACCTTCTGCTGCTCGTCGCCGACGCCCGCAAGGCGCCAGGCGTTCGTGCGGTGCAGGAATAAGAGGGCGGGGACGAGGAGCAAGGCGACGCAGTGGTACTGGCGAGATCGACGTCCTTCTCTGAAGAAAACGACAGCAAGCCACTGACTGAATCTCTGAATTTTTCTGAACTTGATACAGACAGTGCACTGCAGGTGTTCGACAGGAGGATTTTGCAATGAGATAAATTTTTCTGGAGCTGTAACTTGGTGAGGTGACCACTCAATGCACCCAGAGGCTGCCTGATTTTACTTGGAATTTTTGGAGAAGGTTTTGAATGAATTTCACCAAATTTGACAAATCTGGTCCAAACTTGCAGCAGGTGTAGTTTGAAAATTTTGAACTGAAGACCAGTGGATCTTCATGGTTCTTGGTTGAGGGTTCAAAGGACTAGGGAGGAGAGTTGGTTTGGTGGAAAAATCAAAACAGAAAATGGAGTTCCTTTGTAAATCTCCAAGTGCTAGAAGAGAAGGCAGAAATTTGTTTGAATAAGATTTAAATGGAAATAAATACATGGGGAGGTTCAACTTGCTGGATTTGATGCAAATCATGATCCAAAGGTGAGGAAAGGGTTAGGAGAGGGGATTTGCACTAAGGCCATGGCAAGAAGGAATTGTTGAAAGTGGCAAAGGATTTTCCAAAAGCCATAGTGCAAATTTCAAGGAGATTTTCAAAAGTCATTTCCCAAGTGAAAATATTTTGTCTTGAGTCCAAGTGAAAAGCAAGATCCTCCAAGACCAAAGACAGATCTTGGTTGAATCCAAATAAAACTTTTGCCATAAAGAAAAATATTTGAGAGTGAGAGTTCTCTTGAAGAAAAATTTAAATCACTCCCCTCAAGTCAAATAAAATCATTTGAAAAATCCAAATAAAAACTTGGGTGTCACATAATGTAGTTGAGGCTGACGGGGATCGGATCGCAGTCAAGAGGGTTGATGCTCGCCACCCTACGATCGTTATGCTGCGTGACACGCCGTTTCTGAAGATCAGGCGGCATCAGCAAGCAAGGAGCTGGCTTAAAAAGCTCTGGCCTGAGGGCTTTGAGTAAACGGTACAGCCCCGACGAGCACGAGCCGAGCGGCATGGTACTGAGATTGTCCACACGTGAAACAATGAGCTTGATTACCTCTGTGGGGAGCGAATTCCAGCCACTCTTGCGGCGGACGCTGCTCGGTTCTACCATTGTTAGTGCTTGGGTTTCGGACGAGGGGGACGCGCCTTAGCGGGGATGGAACATTGGATGAGATTATGTGCGGACAAAGATGGAGAAGCGACTATGTGCTGCGGGAACTGGACAGGTGATGATGACTGCAGCACGCCGCTTGACTTACGAGACACATACCAGCAGCGTAGGTTCATGTCGATGCCAGACAACTTGCTTGAGTGATCACAGTACTGGTACTCCCTACAGTGCTATGCCCTAACTTTCTTGAGTAGAGTAGTAGAGTAGGACTCTGCTCTACTACTAGCACCGGAGGAGTAGTATATTCTAATCTAAAATAGTTACAAACTTCAATGCCCGAGCGTGGAACGACTACGAACCATGCTCAAAGACCGTGTCTACGTGGTGTTTGGACATGGGCGACAACCTCAACGCCAACGGTGCTGCTCCCGTTGCTCCGTATGTGTTTCTGTCCTTCCTGTTCAAAATCGTGGTAGAATTCATGTTTCTACTCTGTATCCTACTACTATGCTAGTCCACATGATTAGTTTCATCTCTGTTATAGCCGTCATGATTTATTTTGTGCTTATTCGGATTAAATCTCGTAGTAACTTGCTCATATATTCAACTGGCGCAACGTCCCCTACAGCCACTCCCGTTTCATGGACGGCCTGGTCGATGCCTCCAAGGAGCACTTCGTCCACTGCTATGAGTGCCCGATGCCGTTTTGTGGCTCGCCGGCGGACATGGTGCATCACCTCATGGATGCGTGCATCAGTCACTGCTGGCCCTTGGCGGAGAACATCAAGCACGAGACGTGCTACCCGTTCACCTTGCCGGAGTCGCTGGAGGATCACCGCCGCCTGCTAGTCCCGGAGGAGGACGACAACGTCTTCCTCTTGATCGTGGGCAGCGGCGAGGCCCGTGCAGGCCACCGCCCCGTCTCTGTAATGTGCGTCAGGGGCGACGCCGCTGACGCTGACACTGACACGAGGCTGATGTACGGGTGCGTGGTCAGTGTTACTACCCCTCCGGGTCGCGTGGGTGGCGACACCGGCCTCATCGAACGGACTTGGACTCTGGGGAGCTGGGACTATCCCGCCAATGTGGACTCGGAAAACCCATGGCATCCTTTACCCGCCGACGCGGTGCACGGGGACTCCAAGGAGGTTCACCTGGACATACGCATTATCAAGTTAAATGTTGATCATTAGTCTTCACTCAATGTAATCCGCTGTCTAAGCATGTGGAGACTTCCATGCATGATCTTGCTCTATTGGAGTATCGCGCATGAATAAAAGTGTATCCATTTATGGTTTAGTCTAGAATCTTCCATGTATGAATTTTTACTACAGTACTGGTGAAAGACTTACGATGAACCATTTCTTACATCTCCTCTGCCCGCTTGCAAGTCATCCTGATTTAATCCCTCCGTCTAGGTGTATAAGGGCATGGTTAATATTACTTAATAGTATAGCCAACTATTGACTATAAGAAAGTGCCATGCCATCTGTAGCCAACATGTATAACAATCGATACTCAAAAACTAATTCTTAAAGATCATTTCTTGCAAAGCACAATAAGTGTTATTTCTTCACAAGTTTTGGATGCAGGTTGAACAGTTGAACGCTTTTGTTTGCAAAAGATACCTTTTTATCTATTTCACCTGGATGTTTGTGAGCTCTAGAGATGAAATAATATCCGAAGAAACCTATCGATACCCGTTACACATGAGATGACCCCCACATCCTTTGTCAAAATAAACAACTCCCCGATCAATGCATTTCACTCTTCGGTGCAACGCACGGGCACCTTACTACTATAGATTAGTACGACCAAAAATTGAACTAACATTATATATAGTACGATAAATGCTGATGCATGTCACCTAAAATTATATCATTCAAAACTATGTTCAAATACGAATCCAACGATATAGTTTTTGTTGACATGCACTAACATTTTGTCAGTTAAATCTTCAGTCAAATTCAATGGGGGACTAATAAACCATGACCGATGTAGTACAAGTGTAGAGGGCGGCGTTACACGGGAGTCTCACCTCTCACCCCGCTCGTGGCGCGGCAGTAAAGCCTTCATATCACAAAACCCAACCACTCCCAGTAATAAGTGGGCTGGTAAAATAAACGGACAAGCAACCATCACATCCCTCCGTCTTTTTTGCATTTCATCTCTCTGCATTTACTTTCTTCGGTTCATCTCGCACACTCGATCCCTAGCTACTACTCCTAGGGCCAGTTCTTTTGGCGGCTTCCCCAGCTTTTCCCACAAGACTAGTCACAGTGGAGAGTAACAATAAGGCGCCTCACTCATTTTTTTGGGCTTCTAAACTACTACTTCGTCCTGGTTTATTCCTCACCATTGTAATTTGTGCTAAATTTTGACCAAAGATTTAACTGGTTTATTCCTCACCATTGTAATCCCTTCGTCTAGGTGTGTAAGTCATCTTACGAAAACCAAATAATCCCAAAAACACTTAGGCGCGGTGCATTAACTTCAACCTCGTTTCTTGTTTCTTGACATATCAACCAATAAGAGATAAAGAGTGTGCATGCTTTTAATGACTTGAGATATCAAACACGACATGCAGTGGTTAGTTCATTGCATGCAATACTATTAATTAGCAAATAAACATTAAAGTTTCTCGTTTTCTCCTCCTCCTTGGTCACGGTGCACAGCCTAAGATGACTTACTCACCTAGATGAATGGAGTAGTGCATGTGACATGCACTAACATTTCATTAGTTAAATTTATGATCAAAATTTGACACAGATTACAATGGGGACCAATAAACCAGGACGGAGGTAGTAGTTATGGGATTACTAATCTAGAAGCCTAAAAGAACTGGCCCCTGGTACTCCTACTAGTAGTAGTACTCAAGTTGGAATTCCAATTGCACGGCACAACTTATTAGGAAAAAAATTCGATACAGGGTGTAGGAAGCGCTTTGGGAATTTGCATGCCTTTCCCACCAGTGAGATACTCCATACAAAGTACGACAGAGAAATAACCATAGAGAAGGAAGCTAAAAGTAAACAATCAAACGAGCATTTTTGCATTTGTTTTGCATTGAATCGTTTCACAAGCTTGACTAGTGATGTTTTTCTACTTTTACAAAAACCGCATCGTAATGTTAAAACATGCATTTGCACGTACATAAGTAATAGTAGTACTCCCTCCATCTAGGTGTATAAGTCTTCCCTCCTTCTTGGTCACGGTGCACAACCAAAGATGACTTATTGACCTGGACGAAGGGAGTAGCACAGTCTGCAAGCATATATCGAGAGAGACGTGTAGTGCGATAGTATATAGTAAAGTTTGTGCTATATGCACGTACTTGCAAAATGCGTACGAATACACAAGGTTTCCAAACTTTCCCTTTTGCATACTTAATTAAGACGCTAAAAATTCCTGAACGTTCGGGATTTATCATTTGCGTCCCAAAAATGTGTCAACATTCACAATGTCAAATCAATATTTTTACACTCATTATAAAACGTAGTTCTTATACTCATTATAATCAGTATTGTAGATACTGATATTTTTAGTATAAATTTGGTCGTCGGATTTCATTGATGCCTGTCAAAGCGTGGAGGAAGCGGAGCTTAGGGCTTGCATTGCCGGTCTCTACATAGGTATTTCTCTTCATAATCCTGTAATTTTAGAGACTGGTTGCGCTTTTGTGGTAGCGTCTCTTGCATCGGGGGACTATGATAGGTTTGCTATGTGTGACCTGAAGATGAAAGCGTTGAGCATCTCGAAGTTGATCAACAATCTTCAATTGTCAAAGATTAGCTGTTCGGCCAATAAGGTGGCACACTTAATCGCTAAGTATAGCTTTGACAATAGATTAGATGGTATTCTTGTAAATAACATACCGCCCTTTGTGGTGAATATTGTATCGAATGAGTGTACTGGTGTGGCTGGTTAATTAATATAAGGTGGTGTTAAAAAAAGTATAAATTTGGTCAAACACTTTGCGAATGGTTGACGGGAGTAAAAAGGACCAGAGGGAGTATCATGCATGCGGAGTAGGCAAAAAAATTGCTTGTCTAAAAAAAGGCAAAAAATTGCTCATTTATAGCCGGTCGAAGTCTCAAAGGGCGCGACCGCGCGAGGGAGGCGAAGGTCGTGGGAGGCGTGAAGTTTAACGGAATTAAGTGAAGTTACATCCACGCGCCGACATGGCGTGCGAACAGGCAGAAGCTATACCGTCAGGCCTACGATATGGGTCTAGTAGACATGACATCTAGTGGGTCCCGCATAGTTCTCGAGAACTCTTTGGGGGCTTGCAGCCGTTTATCCACCGGGCAAGCCAGCAACCCCACGTTGTTCGCACGCCCTACTCGTCCCCGTCTTCTACCTTACAACAGTTCGCTCCCAGTCGTCCCGTCCTTTCACGTTAGTTCGCTCCTAGTTTTTTTTGCGGGGTACAACGGTTCAACTTCTCCTAACCCTCCTCCAAAATCCATGGCCTCCCAAATCTCCATGGTCGCCGCTAAGTACCAGGTTGGAGCCCTCACCGGTGATCAGTTCATCATCATCTACACACGTGGATCCGAGACGGTGAAAGCATGGCTTGCTCGCTTCCTACGCATGTTCAACAGTTCAACAGATGAGTGGGTCGCTGGGCTAGATGTTGAGTACACCATAGTCCTGGGACGAGAGAAGGATCTAAAGGACGAAGAGAGGAAGAAGCCCGCCGTGATCCAGGTTTGTGTACCTAACGTTTGCTTGGTCTACCACATATGCCATGCCGACGTTGAGTGCCAGGATTTTAAGAACTTCCTCAAGGACAAAAGAGTGAAATTCATTACTGTAGGCTTTAAGAACGACAGGGATTTCCTGCGTCGGATAGGTCTCGCTGTAGGCCAGCCCTTTGATCTCCAGAAGGCAAGCCTGGTATCCTCCTCTCAACCTTCAATGTTGACCCTGGCAGCACCCATGATTGATCCTTCGTATGCTAAACTGAAGAAACCTCATCACGAGTTTCATCATGCATGGGAGTCGAAGACATTAGATGAAGATCACATCCTGTACGCAACAATGGATGCCTACCTTTGTTTAAATATCTACAAGGGTTGGATGAAGAAGCAGAGCCCACTGTCCGGTTCAATCAAGGAAGCATCGATGAAGAGGAAGAGGAAGAGGGACGAGGACGAAGTCGAGGACGTGGACTCGGACTCCGAGTAGGTGGCAGTGCCGTCGCTCATGCTGGTTCTACTGCAGTGTCAAGCGGACCAGTTGCTTAGTTTATTTTCATGGGTGTGTTGTGCTGAGGCCCCAGCAGAACTATGTTTATGTTCTTTCTCGTTATTTGACCTCTTTAGTACGTACAGTATTACTAGTACTATGTCTTACTACTGTTCTTCTTGCAGTTGGTACTACTGCTCGTATCTTCGTGTTCCTACTTTACTTAATACGTTCGTACTAGTAGTATCATTTGGGTCAGTCGATTTGTGTGTGTGAGAGAGAGAGAGAGGGAGAGAGAGAGACAGAGAGAGGAGCATCCGTAACACAACAACCATCTCTCTCGATTTGTCCGTCCCTCGCACGGTCGCATGCAACACATGCATCAACGCGCACATTTTGACACCCTCACCCGGCCCCTGCCCACCTCAAGGCCCGCACAATCTCTTCGGGAACACCCATTTCTCTCCTTAGGTTTGTTGTCTCTGAATATCTGACACACACACACACAGACACATGCATCACAACACACACACACACTTCCCCGAGCACACAATTCATCCCCATCCAAGGTTATACGGCGACCACTCTCGCTTGTGCTTCTTTGCACCCCAACATGCACAACACCTCAATCTTCAAAGAGGGCATCGAGCAGATCAAAGACGGCGACCACACCACGCTACAGAATGCGGGGTCATTTGGAAGCAGGGTGATGTGACGACGGCTGACTGACTCCTCCCCCCACCCACTCTCTCTCTCTCTCTCTCTCTCTCTCTCTCTCTCTCTTGCACAAAATTACCAATCCCTCTCTCCCCCGCACAAAATTGTCAATCCCTCAACCCACGAGATCCTTCCCCTCTAGTCCATGTTTTTCCAGCTCTCTCATCAAACATGTTGTCTCTTCTCCTTCCACGTATACAGAATCCAGATGCACACGCATCTCATGTATATTACATGTATCCATCTTTCTCACAGACCTAACTTCTTCCTCTCTCTTTCTCTCTCTATCTCTCTCTCTCTGTCTCGTTAGGTTTGTCTCCTACTCTCTCGTCCACATACATACAATCTTTCCCGCCCTATCTGCTCCATCTTCAAAAGCTCTCTCTGCACGTTTCATTCACACATTGGGATATGTCAAAATGTTGCTTCTATAATGGCTGATGTAGAGTTATGGTTGTTTTTGTTGCATCCTACAAAGTAATAACTATGAAATGCATTTAGATTCTCATTTGACTGGGATTATGTGAGTTTGAGCATGTTGTGAAGTACTATAGACCTTGTATACATCTTGGGATTCGACAATGATTGTAACTATTGAATTGTATAGACCATTACATTCGAAGTCAATAGCCTAATATATTTATATCACAATTTCAAAAAATGATTAGTTCACTACAAACTAAGAAAACAAATGTGTACTCCCTCCGTTTTTATTTAAGTCCGCGTATTAGCATTGGTCAAAGTCAAGTTTTGTAAACTCTCAGAAAGCTTATAACAAAAAAATTAACATATACAATAACAAATAAATACCATTAGATTCATTATTGAGTGTACTTTCACATCATACATATTTGTTATGGTAAATGTTTATATTTTTCTATAAACTTGGTCAAACTTTAGGAAGTTTGACTTCGGTCAAACCTAATATGCAGAGTTTACTACTACTACTCACTAGTTGCTTAGCCGAATCACTCAACACGCCACACGGGGAGTCCAGTGTCACAAAATTTTGAGGTCGGCGGGAAAATCTCCCGCGACCCTGATTCAAGCAGTGGGAAGTTACCATCATAGCCTTCGGAACAGGCCTATGGATGACGTTTAGTAGGGGGATGTTTTCGTAACTTCAGGTTCACCCTACCCAGCCAACCCCACCCCGGCACCCAGAGTAGTACACCTGAATACTCCCCATTTTCTATCCCCACCGCAAAATAGACTTCTCCATGGCACCGCAGCCTTCGTGCTCCTCCCCTTTACATCGGCGCACTCGTCCACCGCAGCGCATCTGCCTCATCGACGACCTCGTACGCCACACTGGAGCCGGTCCACCGTCGTCGTTGTACACGGAGCCTCTTCCCCGGCATCGTCTTCCACGGTCTCGGATCTTCTTCCCGGAAGCCGATGCTAAGCGCAGAAGTACCACCGTCGTGGACAACGAACTGACTCCCGTTGCCGACCATGACTCACAGAGGCCGCCGCGACCATCGTTTTCCTCCTCGATTGGTAATGTGTGTATTGAATCACTTAGCAGTACATGTGCAATTCCAATTTTGTTCATACCTACCCTTCAAATTTCCTGGGTGCTATTGTTCCCGTAAAAGTAATTGGTTATAGCCTCCATTGTCCAATAGAATATCAGCTTGTAATTGTGCGTCGCTCCTGTATCGCGCTGTGCTTGGGTAGGTTTTTCATCTGCAACCAGTAGTGTGGCAAGTGATGGAAAGGTTTTTAGAACTAGCAAGATGCCCATGCGTTGTACGCATCAAGATGCATTTGTATGAGTAGTTTATCTTGTGGGAGAAAAGGATGAACGAGGGAAGGCCTTATTTGCAAATCTGGAGAGGGGTATGGGTATCTTTTTGCAAAATTCCCATTTGTTTCCTTCCTATCGGTCAGATATAAATTGGACGGCCTATATTGCAAGAAATAAAAGTATAGAGAAAAATAGGTAGACAGTAAAGGAAGTAGAGATAAATATTAAATATTAAATATAAAATAAATATAACAGTAGAGAAGAGAGTAGAGATAGCAGAGACGTCGGGAAAGGATCACGTGCGTGCGGGAAAAAGCGGCCGGGCGTGCGCTAGTTTTGGCGCGCGGCGTCCGGCGCGCTTTATAAAATCCAATGCCCTCCCAGCGCTCTGTGCCTTGCCACCGCTCTCTCCCCGCTCTGTGCCTCGCCACCGCTCTCTCCCCACTCTTTTTCGCCTCGCCGCCGCCGCACCACCATGCCGCCGCGTCGCTGGGAAACTTGGGGATACCGCGGCGTCCGCGCGCGCCCCTTCGGCGGCTTCTCCGCCGAGATCCGGTTCCGCGGGATGCGCCTCAGCCTCGGCAATTTTGACACCGCCAACGAGGCCGCCCGCCCGTACGACGTGGCGGTGTGGCGCCCCCGGTGGCCTCATAGAACATTGAACTTCCCCAACGTGCCGACGCAGGAGCGGGCGCAGGAGCTCGCGCCTCTGCCGCGGCTTAGCACCGACGAGGATCGTCGCGACAACCGTAGGCGGGAGCACCGTCTCGGCATCACCGAGATGGACGAGGAAGCCATGGCGCTGTGGCGCCAACACTTCCCGTAGGACATCATCAAAGAGCGCGAGTTCTACGCGCAAAGGAGGGCAGAGAGGGATAAGAGGAGGGCGGAGCGAGCCGCCTATCGCGAGGACAAGCGTAGGCGAAAAGCGGACGCTCAATTCAACATGAGGCTAGGAGCAGCGTCGCCCAGGGAATCCGACGACGATCGGTATCTTCACGCCTACAGTCAGACGTCGGAGGAGGACATCACCGAGGAGGAGTCGGACGACGAGGAGTAGTTGAATTATCTTTTTTTATCTATCTATGCTGAGAACTATCCTCTACTCTCTAGTATCTACTTCTCGATCTCAGCACTGTAAATGCTTTTTTAAAGCGCCGCGCGTTGCGATTCTGTTGGAGATGCTCTAACATGGCAGACGAGTGCTTTAATGTTGCCCACAAGATGCGCGAGTATTACTAGTAGTATATTTTTCTTGCCATGTTGAGATTTTAAAACCACGAGTGCGAACATGCAGAGGAGCAATGAAGACCAAACACGGGATATTCAGGACATCTTCAAGGAGCGTGGCTAGTTAAAGAGGAGCTGCACCGAACCTGTAAAACGAACTTTGGTAAGTAACACCCTATCAAATACTTTTGTGTAGCCTCGTGTTCTTCGATGTGTATATGTTGTAGTTTTTGTTTCTCTTAAGCGTGGTGTTCTTCGATGTGTAATAAGAAGAGTCTTAATTGTCCTAATGCTTTCGTTTTTAGCTTGATGTAGGAAGTGGGTGTTCTCACCTTGTAGTCTGTTTTTATTTTTTTTCCTTTTGAATTCACTTCTCCGAGTTCTGTTTATCTGGCTTCTACTAAATGGATCTAGGTTGCTCTGAGTATTGATCTAAAAAAGAAGTAACTTCATGTCAGGATGCAGTTCCTGTGAGGAGGGAAGTATGGTCAACCTCGAGATCATGTTTCCAAAATGAGGCTGGATTACACACAAGGTGCCAGTTCCCTAATGATGCTAGATTAGACACAAGGTGCAAATTCCCAGATGATGCTGGATTACACACAAGCCAGGTGGAGTCGTCAGCTGTTCGTGTCCTCGTGGCATTAGTAAAGGCTGAAAGAAAGCGTGCATCAGCGCTTGAGAATGTAGCTGAGTTCCCGAAGAAGCGAAAAGAGCAATCAGATGCTCTCTTCACCCAAGCCAAAGAAGAGATGGAAGAAGCCATAAATAAGCTAGCAGAGGCAGAGCAGGCTAGGCGTCTCCTGCTATCTAAAACTGTTGTCAATACAAAATTTCCTTCATAATAGCTAGGTTCAAATGTTTATCCAGTCAGCATGCCTGTTGTGATGTCCGTGCATATACTGATGTGGCACAAAATGTTTTTTTTTCGGGTCATGTAATAATAGCAATTACTTTCCAAACAATAACAGACGAAGCATTGGACATGGTATAGTTCACGCGCAAGCCCGACATTCCAAGTTCAACTTCCACATCAAACTCATGTTCACAGATATCTGCACATTCATACATAATGTCCACAACCATGATTCACTTCAAAGCCAAAAAAAATGTGAGGAGAGTTATAAATAAAGAAAATCCTCTACTAGTTCCTGCTACCAGTGCGAGCACAACAAGTCAAGACCATGCGTAAATTAATTATATTTTAGTCATTTTTTGTGTTCTAAAATGCCTGCCGGCTCGCGGAAGGACGTGTTGCCGGCACACGCGCGGATTTAATGAAGGCAGGCGGGGCAGTCTTAAGCTGGTTGCACGCGGCGAGGAGGCATGCTCAGCCGGGCCTGCAGCGAGTGCGGCCCTCTTGGCCGGCGCGCCGGTTCAATGCCTGCGCTATGAGAGGTCGCGTCCGTGTCAGAGCAATCACTCCCTCCAGTCCTTTTTTGTTTGAGTATAACAAAATCTCGTTTTCCATTCACATTTTACAAGTAAAATTCATGGACAAACTTTGACCCACAGTACGATGGGGACTAGTAAACCAGAATGGAGGTAGTAATTTTTTTTAATCAAAGAAGGGTTTCCCCTTCCGATTTTCATTACTGAAAACCAGCATCTAAATCTAAACCATAGTATTTGCCCTAGAACAACCAGGTTCAACATCTCGCAACATAAACCCATACAACCTCCATCGCAAAAAATACCATACAACCATACGCCAAGGAGGTACGTAGTACTATGAGTTCCATTTTTGCTCCAAACCAATCGTTCTAAAAACTACTTACTACTTATAATGCGCCACTGAAAATCGGAACTCTTAACCCCGCTATAAAAACGATATTTTAAACGTGGCTGCTCGATCTGTGGCAACTGGCGAGCCACCGCGCTCCAAGTCGTTCACCTGTGGTCCCGGCCATCAACTCCTACGAATCAAATTATCACACGAGCTGACTATTCCTACAAAGGTGCTCCACCACGTACCCGGTACCCGCGAATGCAGCAATCGTGCACCTAGGGTTTTAGGGTTTATTTGTTAACGTCGCCTTTACGTAACACTCATGTGTGTGAGACAGCGAGATGCCGACTGCGTGCGTGCGCCTCTTCTCTTCGTATATGTACTCCACCGTTTGTCTGGTGTCCAAAAAATTATAATAACTACTAGCAATGTGCCAATGCGTTGCCACACGATCAAAGTAGATTAATACATATTCACCGATTTGATAGAAAAAAGTCTAGTTTTCAAATACGTATATCACTAAAAATATGTTATGTTTCACTCAAAATATATTCGTTTGGCGGTTTTGATGAGATAAGGGAGGAATGTTGTTGGTTTCAAGATTCGAGAAGTGGTATATGTCTAATTTCTACTCTTACTAGCAAGATGCCCGTGCGTTGCACGGAACATCAAGATCTTGTGGGAGAAAAGGATGAACGAGGGAATGCCTTATCTGCAAATGTGGTGAAGAGTGCGGGTAAATTGCCATATTTTCCTTCCTACCCGTCAGATATAAATCGGATGACCTACATTGCAGGATGGCAGGCCCACCATCATCACCAACTCTATTTTTTATCCCTACTCTTATAAAAAGCATTGTCGGTGATGATCGTGTGCCTGCCATCCTGCAATATAGGCCGTCCGATCTATATCTGACGGATAGGAAGGAAACTATGGCAATTTTGCAAAAAGATACCCACACCCCTCTCCACATTTGCAAATAAGGCCTTCCCTCGTTCATCCTTTTCCCCCACAAGATAAACTACTCATACAAATGCATCTTGATGTTCCATGCAACGCATGGGCATCTTGCTAGTTGTTGCAAAAAGCCCATGTGTGTGTGTGAGAGAGAGGGAGAGTGGAGGAGGACGGAGTGCATGTGTGACAAAGACACAAGGAGTGTGTGTGCGATAGGTATCAACTTAAAATGAGGCGATAGTGTGTGTGTGCACAATCGAGAGGGCGTCTCTCAAGAAGGGAAGAAAAATCTACATAGATACAAGGAGCGGGAGAGAGACATGTATGCGATGGTGGAAGCATGAGTGTGCGGGTGTATAAACCTATCTAGAGGCTAGCTAGTCGATAAATGTTTGTGAGAGAAATACGAGTCGGGGTGCGAAAGCGAGAGTTTTGTGTGTGTGTGAGAGAGAGAGAGACGGTAGTCGGGAAGGGGAGTGGAAGCAGGAGTTGTGTGTGTGTGTCTGTGAGAGAGAGAGAGAGGAGACGGTAGTCGGGGTTGTCTGATCGGTAAACAAATGAATAATGTCAGTCTGGGATGGAGACGAAAAGGAGACCCCAACAAATGTTGTGTCTACAGGCGAGAGAGAGAGAGTAATTTTAGTGGTATGAGTCATATGTAGAGACATATAGGGTGTGTGAGAGAATCCCATAGAGAGAAAGACAAAGTGAAAGACGAGTGGAGACTGTGTGTGTGGCGGTGAAAAAGAAAGCTTAGGTACCGAGTGATACCAGAGAATAGTAGAGATGTGAGAGATAATGAAAACCGTGTAATGTATAATGATAGGGAGAGTGTGACACTTCTCAAGGGAGACGTCGAGAGACCATGTTTGCGAGGGTAGGAGAAACATGAAGTGAGCGTGCGGGTGAGCTGGAGAAAAGAGAGTGATAGCTACCTGAAGGAGCATGCATGCGAGAGAGAGATGGGCGTGAAAGGAGTGAACAAAAAAGGGATTCAAATATTTGAATTCAAGATGATGATACATGTAATACATACTCGAACCAAAATTGATCTATCAAACATGCATACTCATATGAATTCACGCACATCTATGTTATTTAATATGTAGATATTACTGATCCATACATTTTAGTAGAACATAATTTGGTTAAATTTTTTTAAATTCAACCTTAAGACTTCGAGATCGTTGTATTTGTAAATCATATTATACATATAAAGGAGCAGAATTCTTTGTTGTGCTTTTGAAAGTATATATAAAAAATGATGTATATAGAATGTAATTCCAATTGAAAATGGTCCCGCCCGAAAAAAATAGAATACAAACGGGATTCAAATTGAGTTGGCACGGTAAACGTGCACTCTGCAAAATTTGAACGAAGTGGGGAAAGTCGCAGTAACCGCCCGAAACCAAAATCTGTGAGATGGAAATCACTACTGCCTATCCCTGCCATGCAAAGCCTATCTGCTGGATTTCTATAGGTTTCGATAGGGGTAGGTTTGTAATTTCACCCAAACGTGACGTAACCGCCTCTCACCCGGATTCATACACGGCGGGCGCCAAAAGACAGTGTGTCCTCGGCCGAAATCGACTCCCTCCCTGATTCATATTCATACACAGTGGGCGCCAAAAACAAACTCTCGTCGGCAAATATTTGGTGTATGCGAGATTACCGTCAGATCCCCAACCGACTAATGTTGATGTGATGTAGTAGAAATTTGAAACGGGGGCTAAGTTTGTAAATTTCCTCGCATTTGAGACAAGCGCGCCCTGAATACATGGTTCCCCCCTTCCTCTCTACCTCCCTTTTCCCCATTCGTACTCCGTGGGCGCCAAAACACCCTCTCCACCCCAACCTCCTCTGTCCGCCACCCCATCCACCGCCGTCCTCCTCCACCATGCTGGAGCTGATACCCCGACGTCGCCGTCCATTACAAGAGATCGACCTCTCTCATCCATGGCTTCGGACCGGGATCCTTGCATCCCGTCCTCTCGCTTCATCCCCGCCGTCGTCCACCTTGCCGGCGCCGCTCCTACGACCGTCTCGTCCACCACGCCCCGTCGCCACCGTCTACCCTCCTAGATCTGCTTCCAAGCCGCCGACAGCCATCGCTACCACAACACCGTCAAATTCTCAGCAGATGCGTACACGGCGCCGCACCAGAGGCGGTACTCTTTCGTATCTGCTCAACTTATTTATCGCAGCAAGAAAATAGATCGCCACTGCTTTACTCTGATTTCTTGTCTTGGTTGCGAAGTTGCCTTTGTCCGGTTTGCACCTTCAGATCCGCCATGGCACGCTCAACACTATACTCCCAATGCTTATGGTTTTCCCCTTTTATATTCCACACTAGTTAAATCACAGTAGACTAAATTTCAAAATTGGGTCAGTCGATTTTTCAGAGCTTGCCGGAGTTCGCCGGTGCGATCGAAGGGGCTCGGGTGGTTATGGGGCCTCGCTGAACGAAGAAAGCTCGACGCGGGTGGGGGTTGGGGCGGGGGTGGGGGTGGGGGTGGCGGAGGAACACAGGCGGTGGGGGCCGGTGGTCCGGCCGGCGGCCCGTGCAGTGTTCTGTATGGGAAGAATCAGAGACGAGGAAGAAGAAGGGTTAGGAGACGTAGGATCTTCATCCAACCGCCTGAAATGGCCGAGAGACAGCTGGGAGTTGCATTCTTAATGCGCTCTAGTTCATCATGTGTGGGCGCTGCGCAACCAACATTTTATTGTCCAAAATCTGCTTGCTCTTCTTTACCATGTTCCTCTTCCGTTCTTCTTTAATATGTACTCTCTCCGTACCTAAATACAAGTCTTTGTATAGATTCCACCATGGACTACATATGGAGCAAAATGAGTGAATCTACACTCTAAAATGTATCTGGATACATCTGTATGTGATCCATAGTGGAAATCTCTACCAAGACTTATATTTTGGAACGGAGGGAGTATGATAGTAGTACAGTATGTTCCTTGTACTGAAGATGAGCAGGGACATTTGCTGTGTAGAGGTCTATACGGTCGGTTGTGATGGACACTTTGAGCCCCTTTGATTCGTAGGATCTTGTAAACATAGGAATAGGATTTGTAGTGGCCTGCCCACTTGAATCCTATAAGAATAGCAAGGAAATGCGGGGAGCTGTGTCGCCTTTGAGAGTTACACTGATATTAACAGTACCGCACCTTCACTTGAAGAGAGCTGGTATCTGAAGACTTTCTAGCCGTACCGGCAATACTAGCACATATATTCCAGCAAGTTCCACTTTGCTGATTTTACTCTGATGCTTAAGGTTTTCCTGTTATATCAACACTATGATCTGTGTAGCTGCTTTGTGTCGCACTAGCAGCAGTGCACTCTTGAAGCTAAACACTGCAATGACTTACAAAATTGGCACCAAGGCATTGAGTGCCATTCTGGATGCAATGAAACTCATATGCTCCCCACCTGTTGATTCTTGTTCAGAATATGATCCTAATGACTATTCTAACCTCGAGGAGTCAAAGGCAGATGGCCTGTCCTGTTCACCCATCAAGGCGCCTGTTCTAATTTGGCAATGTTTTATTGATTGCGGGTATCTTGCATAAGTTGTCTTGCATTTCTTCTACTTTGTTGCACAGCCATCTTCTTAGTTTACTCATCATATATGTCGAGATGCCATGCCTATCCATTATCAATACATATTCCATCTGTCATCATACCATGTTTTTCCACTCAAATGTTGTTCTTGTGCATCAGACATCAAAAAGGAAGAGGGTGATTGCCGAACCTGAAGGAGGACCAGCAAAGTCCTTGAAAACCGTGGTGGTGCCGGAGAAATCAGACAGCACCCCACTTATATTGGTTGTACAACCAGTGACACAAAACGTAGGACCGACTCCAGCAGACTGTACCCATACTTCACTGGCCACACCACTAGCCCCACCACACAGGACCTGCACTCCAGCAAAAGGTATACTGATTTCATTTGCCATAGCACCAGCTGTACCACTGAAAAATCCCACTCCAGCAAAAAGTACAGCAAGTCCACCGGCCGAAGACCTATCCCAACTGCAGAGACGGCCAATTCCTGCAGATTGGAACCCCATTCCATTTATTCCCAGTTTAAAAGACAATGCTTTCAATGTTGTTAGGGACTACGTGCTTATATTCCCATCATGGGAAGATTTTTGTGAAGACAAACACCATTTTCACATCTTCCTGTCCAACTTACGTGTAAGTGCTATTATTCATGGTTATTATTTTCCTGTTTTCTGCTGATTGAACACATCAATGATTTACATTACATTGTTATAACTAGGTGAGGGTCAATCTGGATAGTCATGACGAGCAAAGCTTGCTTGTGCTTTTCAAGGAAGCGTTGCAGCAGTATCGGTGTTACCTGAGGAAATCACACTTTGATGGCAAGTCTATAAACGAATTTCCGGTGAAGTCTCCTGTGCTAAATTTAGAAGACATTGAATGGAAAACCTTGTTATGCACTGGTCTCATTCCTAGGATGAGGTACTGTCTATGAAATCACATGACAATTTGAACTTCTACTTTTCCGCATGTGCCTTACGGATCTTTTTTGGAGGAAATCTGCTCGAAGTAGAATTCCGGTTTAACAAGAACGACATGATATCGCAAATATGCTGCCCGCTGCTTTGCTCTTGTTAGTACCTGTTGTCCTGTATCACTGTACTTGCATACATACCTGGTTCATTATGTGACAGCAGTATGCATGATAGCTTGCCTATCAATTGTTCGCTCCAAATTATCTGATCTGTATGAATGGTTACATTAGTGTAGAATATGCTGCCCGCTGTATGTTTTTTTAGCTCTGCATTGTTCTTGTAAGTACATGCTGTCCTTTATCAGTGTACTTATAATGACAGGTAGTTGTTCATGTACCATCACTCTGCAGCTTATTTTCCTTTGCCCTCCATTTTCTACACATCAGATCTATATTTACTCTTACCATAAGGTTGGTACTGAAGAAGTTTAGCTGTGCATTGCTCTTGGCTGTACCTTTTGCCTGTATCGCTGCACTTACATTTGTAGCTACCTAGTTATGTAGCATCACTCTTCATCTTATCTTAAATATTCTCCATTTTTCGTATATTATCACATCTATATTTAGTCTTAACAAAATGTAGAATAAAGGCAATGCTTTTGAAGATGATTCTGTGGTAAACTTCTTGAATTGCCCCCCCCCATCAGCATGGACAAGGCCTTTATAGAGCCTGTCTTCACCAATAATGTAAGTTTGTCCATCTCAAGCCTTCAAACTTTGTTGTATATATTTGGTTAGGCATGACTGCAACAGCTGTTTATTTTTGGTGTTTGCATCAAATTGCTTGTTTAAAGTTTATTATGTAGTTCATAAACAAAAGTTTGTCCTTTCTCAATTTAAGTTTTCAGTTGTACAACCAAGTTCCTTCTTCATACCATGTAAATTAAACTATACAAAGCAAGTGATCTTCTTTTGCACTGCATGTATGCTTCTGTTCTTCATCCGTAATCCAGTGGTGTGGTGAACCTACCCACTACAGCACAATGTCATATTTTGCAATGTCTTAACTATGAACAATGTCATATCATTCTACTATTATTTAAACCGTCTCTTTATTTGCCAATCTGAAATGGTATAAATTGACAGCACACTAACCATTGATACTTATGAGTTCTTGATCTGTAATCCAGTGGTGTCGTGAAGCTGCCAACTCCTTCACAATGTCATTTCCCGCCATGTCTTGACCTGAACAATACCATATTGTGTTAATGCAATTTTAAACTGTGTCACTTTATCTGTCAGTAAGAAATGTGATGAATTGTCAGCACTGATACTTTTATGTGTAAAACCTGTCATCTGTCTGCTTGTTTATCTTTCAGAGTGAGGTAGATATAAGTGTTGAACAAGCGCAGTTTCATCATCTTGCTCAGCTGCTTGCGCTGCAGCTCCCCAGCAGGGCTAACCTTTCTTGAACTCTATTGAAGTGCTGTCGGTTTTGTATATTATTTTGTCGGTGTGTTTATTTGCACTGGTGGCGATCTTTGATGCCCAGTGTATCTAATCTGCTGTCTACTTGTGCTTTATTATCATAGTGGGGAACTTTGATGCCCAGTGGATGTAATATGCGTAATTTATTTATTGTATAGTCTAGGTTTTTTCTTATTCACGATGCTGCAATTATTTTACTGTATATATATCCTGTCTTCGCAGTAAACCGGCCAAACCGTAAAATTACGGTACATAATCGGTCCGTCATGCAATCACGATGTAGGTTGGGCCTGAAACGTGCCGAACAGCTCACGGGCCGGCAGCAGCCCGAAATGAACCCCGGCCCATGATTGTGCGAATCAAATCACGGGCTTTTAACATGCCAAAATTGTCTCGGTCCATGTTTGGCCCAATCAGATATCGGCAGCGAGCAGGCCGGATGCAAACCGGGCCGTAGTTAGGCCCAACTATATGACGGGCTTTTAACAGGCCGAAATTAATATAGGGCCGAAATGTTAAACAGGCCCTTAACAGGCCAAAACTAATATCAGGCCGAATTACTAAGTGGGCCTTTAGCAAGTGGGCCCAAAAGCATAGTGTCCAGTTGACGGGCCGAATCTGATATGGGCCATAATTGAGCCCAAGCCTCTTAAAGGGTCGGACCTGATCTGGGCCATAATTTGGCCTAGAACATGGTAGGCTTTTAACGGGCCGGATCTCATATGGGCCACTATTAGGCCCGGAGCGTGGCAGGCCATTAATGGACCGGATCAAATATGGGCCGACATTTGGCCCAAAACATGGCAGCCAGTTAATGGGCCGGCCTACTGGGGTCCTCAAAATCTTGTGGGCCTACAGCTAGGCCGGCCCATTAATGTCGGCGAAATCTCATGGGCCTTTAGCTGGGCCGGCCCATTATGATCCGCAAGAATCTTGTGGGCCTTTACCTGGGTCGGCCCATTATGGCACACAAAAATCTTGTGGGCCTTTACCTGGGCCGGCCCATTATGGCCCGCAAAATCTTGTGGGCCTTTAGCTGGGTCAGCCCATTATGGTCCGCAAAATCTCGTGGGCCTTTACCTGGGCCGACCCATTATGGTCCGCAAAATCTTGTGGGCCTTCAGTTGGGCCGGCCCATTTAAACTTGATGGGCCGGTCCACATGTCAACATATCATAGGCGCGTCTCGCCCATTGCATGAGTGACACCTGTGCCAACGCGGACCTGACACGTGTCTCCTCCAGCCAATGATGATTTTACACGTGGAAAATCCCCATTGGTCGGGGCTGTTAACGGGTTATCGGATCCAAAACCCGACCCGATAGCTTAACGGCGTTCCGTTACGGTGGATGCCACGTGTCGGTCACCCTTGACGAAAGCACTTCTGTGACGCGCGATTTATCGTCATGGAAGTGGACACTTCCATGATGATAATTTTGGTAATGTCATGGAACACTTCTACGACAGCACAGTATGACTATCTTGATTCTGTCATAAATTTGTCATGGATGTACATGCATGACAAAAAACGCGACTTACTGTGACAAACACGTATCATCACGGAAGTGTCTTTTTTTGTAGTGATGAGAAGGACTCACTGGTTCACATCGCCGAGGCCATCATCGACCCCTACTACAGAGACATGAAGGATTCGTGCAACAAGGACAAGCGTGCCTGGCACTCGGCCTAGATGGAGAAACTCGACAAAGCTGACGTCGTGTACGCGACCAAGGAGGCATACACGAGCTACGACATGTACAGGCGGATCGTTGACATGAGGAAGTCCCTCCTTCCCCAAAATGGCCAGGGATCCAGCTGGAAGCAGAGCAATGGCAAGCATCGTCGCAACAATAAGTAGATGATTAGATCCTCATTTCTTCTACTTTAGTATGCATGTAATTGCTTTCTTTGGTGTGTGGAAATGTTATGTGTGTAGTCACTTGTGTAATTGTATGCTTAATTTCGTTATGGAATGTTGTCTTTTTAAGTATATATGTTGATGCTGTAGACAGAGCGCAGATGTTGTGCGGACAAAGAAAATCACATCGCACACGGACTAAACAATGGAACCCGTCGGTGATGTTTTCATCAATCACTCACAATTGTATACCAGGAATTGTTTGCTCACAACACAACGACTTGTTAGCAGTAATCGTTTGTGTCGTTATCGGTCTTCGCACACGTATCCGAGTACAGACATGTTTGCCTCGTATCACACACATCTTGTTCATTTGAACCGTTTCTGTTCTCATGTCTCAAGGCAAATAGTTCATCCGAGTGAACCGCATGTCGTATATCGCACACACCTTTGATCTGGCTAACCGTTTCTTTTGTGTTGCCTAATCACAAATAGTTCATCCGAGTGAACGACATGCTCTGTATCGCACACACCTTCATCTGGCTGCCCGTTTCTTTTGTTCCTCTTCATCGCAAACCGTTCATTGAACTAAACGTATGCCCTTCATCGCACACACAAATAAAACCTGAACCGTGTTTGATGCATCCATCATCACAAACGTTTTATACATTTCTGATGGTTTTCATACTGCACCGTTTGCAATTATTGCATCGCACACAGTTTCTCGGAGGGTCTCTGATCGTAGTGTCGCGTTAGCAGCATCCTGAAGTAGTGCACTACCACCTGGCCACAAAGCCTTGCGAGCGTTTCTCCAGGTTTATCAACAGCTCCAACTACAGTTTCGCTACGGTGGACACCACCAATGATCTAAAAGGCGCTCAAGGTTTCAAGCTAGAAATGCCAGAATCATGTCAACATCTAGGACCACTACAAGGTCTGGGGCAGCAACAAAAACCAACAGAACTCCCTGGTTGACCTCTCCTCGGCCATCATCGACCCCTACTACATGAAGATGAAGGATGAGAGCAAGAAGGACAAGAACGCCTGGCACAGTGTCGGGCATGAGAGACTGGATGAACAACACGTCAAGTACGCGGCCAAGGATGCGTACACAAGCTACGAGATGTACAGGCGGATCGTTGACATGAGGAAGTGTCTTCTTCCTGCCCCAAACGAGGGATCAAGCCACAGAGCAGTGGCGGGAGCGTCACAAGAAGTAGATGACTTGACGATCGTTTCTCCTAGTTTAGAATGCATGCAATTGTTTACTGAGGTGTGTCGGAATGATCTGTATAGTCACTTATGTAATTGGATGTTTATTTTAGTTATATATATATATATATACATACATGTTATTCTTCTGTAGACAGAGCAAATCACACGGCTTATTAGATGCAATCATTTGTGTTATTATTGGTCTTCGCACACATTCCTGATTACAGACATGTTTGTCACGTATCACACACATCTTGTTCAGTTGAACCATTTCCATTGTGTTGCCTAATCACACACAGTTCATCCTAGTGAACTTGTAACGCCCACGATGCGGCTATATCTCCCACGTGTCGAGGCACGACTTAGAGGCATAACCGCATAGTGGTTTTGTCGCAAGAAGGGTCATCTTCACACAATCCCATGTAATGAACAAGAATGGGATAAAGAGTTGGCTTACAATCGCCACTTCACACAATACATAAATATCATCATACATCATCCAAAATACAATCATATAGACCGGCTATGGCGAAAATACAGATGAAAATAAGACAACCCCAAATGCTAGATCCCCGATCGTCCCAACTGGGCTCCCCTACTGATCATCAGGAAAAGACACATAGTAACGACCACGTTCCTCGTCGAACTCCCACTTGAGATCGACGCCATCATCTGCACTGGCATCGTCGGCACCTGCAACTGGTGTTGGAAGTATCTGTGAGTCACGGGGACTCAGCAATCTCACACCCGCGAGATCAAGACTATTTAAGCTTATAGGACAAGGAGGTGCAAGAGGTAGAGCTGCAGCGGCAAAAGCATGTATGGTGGCTAACTTACGCAAATGAGAGCGAGAAGAGAAGCAATGGAGCGGACGTCATCTAGCAATGACCAAGAAGAGGTCCTGAACACCTACTTACGTCATACATAACACAGACCGTGTTCACTTCCCGGACTCCGCCGAGAAGAGACCATCACGGCTACACACGCACTTGGTGTATTTTAATTGGGTCCGGTGACAAGTTATCTACAACCGGTCATTAACAAATTCCCATCTGCCTCATAACCGCGGGCACGGCTTTTGAAAGATAATACCCTGCAGGGGTGTCCCAACTTAGCCCATCATAAGCTCTCACGGTCAACGAAGGATAAACCTTCTCCCGGAAAGACCCGATCAGTCTCGGAATCCCGGTCTACAAGACATCTCGACAATGGTAAAACAAGACCAGCAAAGCCGCCCGAATGTGCCGACAAATCCCGATAGGAGCTGCACATATCTCGTTCTCAGGGCACACCAGATTGTCCAAGCTTCCGATAGGCCAGCCCAGAGTTGCCCCTGGTGGCCACCGGCGACTGACAGTTTGGACCAATACTCGGAGGAGCACTGGCCCGGGGGTTTAAAATAAAGATGACCCTCGGGCTGTAGAAAACCCGAGGGAAAAAGGTATAGGTCGCAAATGGTAAAACCAAGGTTGGGCCTTGCTGGAGGAGTTTTATTCAAGACGAACTGTCAAGGGCGTCCCATAAATCACCCGACCGCGTAAGGAACGCAAACTCAAGGAACATAATCCCGGTATAACAGTAACTAGAGCGGCAAGAGTGGAACAAAACACCAGGCATAAGGGCGAGCCTTCCACCCTTTACCAAAATATATAGATGCATTAATTAAATAAGAGATATTGTGATATCCCAACATATCCATGTACCGACATGGAACAAACTTCAACTTCACCTGCAACTAGCAACGCTATAAGAGGGGCTGAGCAAAAGCGGTAACATAGCCAAACAACGGATTGCTAGGAAAGGATGGTTAGAGGCTGACATGGCTAAAAATAGGAGACATGATATAGCAAGTGATAGGTAGCGAGCATGGCAATAGAGCGAACAACTAGCATAGCAAAGATAGAAGTGATTTCGAGGGGTGGTCATCTTGCCTGCAAGATTCTCAGAGTTGTCGAAAGCCTGATCCTCGTAAGCGTACTCGACAGGTTCCTCGTTCACGAACTCGTCTCCCGGCTCTACCCAAGACAAGAACACAAACAAACAGAACCACAATCAACAACGAGAAATGCACAAGCAACACGATGCAAAACATATATGATATGCAAGATATGATATGCGATGCATATGCGTGCTCCGGAAGGAAAAAGATGAACATGGCAGTAACTTGGCAAACCAAGCATGCCACTGGAAAGATGAGATGATTTCGGACGAAATCGATATAAAGATCACCGGAATCGAATACACGGTTTGCAAATGCATGACAAACCAAGCATACCACCGGAATCGGATATAAAGATCACCGGAATCGGATATAAAGATCACCGAATCGGATACACTTTGTGAGCTTGATGCACTCACTACAGAGCAATGCATGAAAAACCAAGCATACCTACAGCAAGATGGCATGTTTATGAAGCTATCCATGGCAAGAAATAATGCGTAGCATGTATGGATCAACTACAATAAGCTTGGCAAAAATGCATGTCATGTTAAGAATCTGCCAGAAATATTTTATAGCAAAAGTAGAGCAAGATTGAGTCATGATATGGTACTCTAAAATTGCAAACAATTGCAGGAATGGATCAATTACAACTATAGCTACAAAACATCCTTACTGAACATCTACAAAATATGCATGGATCTCTCTGTAGCATCAAGTTTACATGGCAACAAAATTACAGCCGACAAGGACTTGGAGAAATCACTAAGTCCCTGAAATCAGAAATATTACGGGGCCTACTTTGCATGCTTGTGCTAGTCACCACAGAGATCACAAAAATACATGGACTACACCACTGGAAATATGGCATGGCATACTTCAAAACACATGTAGAGCTCATGCCCAAAAGATGCACAGAATAAATGATACAAAAATGACAAATCTCCAAGTTCTGATAAGAACCAGAGATTAACAGCAACTAGCCCTCTTCCAACAAAGATATGGGCTTCACGATGACCTCTAATGAAAATTGTGCAATTGAATGAAATGAAGACCATCACGAGACGAACAATTTGACATATTACACGCGCGAATCGCAAGAACATGCACAAAGTTATCGCATCTCGAACATAGGCACTTGCTGATAATTATCCAAGACTTAGAAAAATAAAGAGGGGCGAGAAGTCAACGGGCTCACACATCTGGATCGAGCTCCCGAGCTCGGGCTCGACCGGAGGCGAGGCAGGGGCCGGCGAGGCGAGGGGCGAGGGGGCCGGAGGCGGGGCTAGGCGGGGCCGGACC